>NC_080387.1:21448704-21663704 GCF_028751815.1 Salvia miltiorrhiza
AATACGGAGTTGAACTCTAGCCTCCTCTGCCCCTCAGCACCGACCAATCAACCTAAAACATTTGAAAGTAATTTTGGGCTAAACTAGTACTTAGTGGGCTAGCATTTTTATAAACATTTCATAATCATAAGAGCAGTTTATCCAATTATACATGACATGACTTAGAAGGTTTTAAATTGAAAGAACTTCTAAGCATGTTAAAACATTTATTATATTGCGCGCAATTGTCACACTCCCTTTCCGTTACTCGCTGTGATCTCGGACCTTTTAGCCACCGACAGATCCATTACTCCTGCTTACTTGAACTGAGGGCGTAACCCAGTCAAGTTCCCATTTGGGACCAAATGCTCCGGAACACTCCCGTCGAGCACCCTTATAACGCCTCATACATGATTAGTGCCGAATGGAGATCAACCCACCGAGTCAGCTAATAGGTGTACACAATTCTCAAATAACGTGTTAGGTCAAAAGAGAACCTCGATCGATTCATTGTTGCGAGCCTTAAACAGACAGAGTGCACAAAATATTTATCGGATAAACAGTTTTTTTATTTCATTGAAACATTTAAGCTCAATAGCTAAACCATACATTTGGTAAATAAGCCCACCTGAATAGGCAAAGCCTGTCGTTATTCTTAACTCTGAATTGGTATAGCAGTGCTAGTCCTCACGATCCACAAAGCCTACAAGAAATCTATAATCTTAATAGGTCTCCTGAATCTAATTTTAAGTCATGGTGTAGTGCTTAATATTCTATGATTCACTTAGCCGGGTTTTTTAAACTTTAATAAATAATTAATTGAAAACATTTCTCTTGAGTTAAGAACACCAACAATATTCTTACTCGACTTTCTTTAATAATTGAATTATAAATAAAACCAATTAAATCATAAATACTTTTATTGCATGATGCAAATACAATGTCATGTCATGCTTAGCTATAAGTAATTACTTAAAATATGCACATAATAATAATAATATTATTACGCAAATCATCTTTAAAATAATTAATCAAGCTAATTAAATCTAATTAATTAATATAGTGTAGTCCATTTAATTATAGAAGGCAGCCTAAAATTTTAAATAAATAAAGGCCCAACTATTAATTAAAACTGAGTCCATGTTGAATAAATAAAATTAGCCCAATTTCAAATTAAAAATCGGCCCATAACTAATTAAATAAACTGAGCCCAATACTGACTTGGCCCAAGCAAATAAAAAAATCGGCCCAATAGCAGCACTAGCCCAATTTCAAGCCCACCCAACTCAAACCTAGCCCAAACTCCCTCCCCCCCCCTTCTTCTCTCCTCGCGAATTTCCTCCGGCGGAAATCCGCCACCGCGATTCTACCTCCGGCGATAGCAGCCCCAGCCGCCACCGCTCCTCCTCCCTCTCTCACACCCCGGCACGCACAACATCTCTCTCCCTCAACAGACGCCCATCCCTCTTCTTCTTCAACGGCGAGGAGCGCCGCTGTTCTTGCTGCTCCGGCGACCGCACAGCCGTAAGCCGCGCCATCGCCCCCAGAGGCCGACGGCTCCGCCTCCTCTCTTCTTCCCTTCGACCTCTCTCCTTTCCTCACCTCAATCTCCCTCTCACTCTTCCTCTTCCCCTGCCACCGTCCTCGCCTCGCCAGCTGCGGCACCACCATCGCCGCCGAAGCTTGCCGGAGCAACAGCGGCAGCCGCTGACGACGGCTCTCCCCCTCTCTCATCTCCCTCATCGCACCAACTATGGGCTCACGCCCAGACACCACCCCTCGTCCGCCCTCCCTCCTTGGCAAGGCGATGGTGCCGCCACCCCCCTCTCGCTCTGCTGCGCCGGACGGACAACAGCGATGAGCCGCCGCCGCCGACCGCCGTATCACTCCCCAGACCGGCTCACACACCCAACAAACATATAGCATTCTCTTCTTCTCTTTTATTCATTTTCGATTTTAATCATGTAAAACATTTGATATGTTTGCTTAAACACATATATGAGTTTGTTATATATATAAATGAATGTATGCATATGTGTTTCTCTGTGAATGACGAAAGGAAACATTACAATATAGAGTAGAATTTGGAGGTGAACCTTTAATAAGGTGTCTGTGGATCAGATCTGAACATGCTTAGTTGCTGGAATTCTTGAGCTTCGGATTTTTCTTGTGAAGATGCAATATGTTGGATGATTGTGAATTGAGGAAAGATCATTTAAAGAAAAAATGATGATTAACAATTGAATGGATTGATGAGTAGTGTAGCAGCATGGGTTGTGAATAGGGCAGCTGGGCTGAAATATTTGAGTGGGGATGAGATTTGAGGAGATTTGATGGAGATTTGCCTGCAATATTTGACTTGGGGATGAGATTGGAGGCTGAAAATGGGGCATTTAATTGCCTCTGCCACGCATGGTATAAAGCCTGAATTTTGGGGCTGCAGTAGGTAAGTAAGGTGACTGATGGAGGAAATAGGTTATGAGTGATAATTGGACACTCCAAAATCCCTCATGATAAAATCGTCGAGACTGTACTTATGCTTCAGGTTTGCTAATTAAAAGCTCTTGAAAATACTTGAATGTTAAATTAAATAAATATGAATGCATATAATTCAAAAGACTAATTTTATAAAAGCTTTTGAAATAATTTGTTGGAATAAACTCATTTTCATTTCTCCGGCATAAATCATCTTAATCTAAGTTCAAAATAATTCTAAATTTAATATAAATAGGCGGGGGTTACATTCCTCCCTCCTTATAAAATTTCGTCCTCGAAATTGCATATCTGGGTCATCTAGTTTGGTTACTAGACTTTCATTCCACTCAACTCTTATGCGGCTAACTAAATCATATGTACCAATTCCCTAACAGCGCGACATCGTTTAGCAAACTAGAAAAAATTTTTCCTCAAAATCTGGTGCGTTATGTCGTGGAAGGTTGTCTCGTCCTCTCCTAAAGATTGAAGAGGGATCATTCTCTTGTTAAAAAGATCGTGGCGCTGACTTGAGTAAGTCAACCAATTCGAGGATTACGTCAAATTCTATCATAGGATAACATGTAAGTATGTCTAAATGTTTCGGCGCCTATATCGAGCTCTGAGTCGCGGTGACGTCCTTAGTAGCAGTCTTTCATCGTCAGTTGTACTAATTTCTAACGTTGTTATGGACGATTGTGGCGTCAATTCTAATATCTTACAAGCAGCATATGAAATGAAAGAATAGGATACTCCAGTATTGAATAGAGCTATAATTGACATGTCGACAACATAATCGTACCTGCCACGTTTCCGTGTTCCTGCTGCTTGGTGTTGGTTAATGGCATAGGCCCTAGCGTATTGTGGTTGCCCTGATTTCCTCTAGGACCTTGGTTTTGTCCTGTCACAAGCCCGCCCTAACTATGATAGTTAGGCCGAGTGATCCACGACTAGGGATGGGGTTAAAGAAGACGGGGAAGAAAAGGGGCGTCATTATAGCCGTAAAACTTACTCATCTTAATAAAACTCGTCATTTTTATTCATTAATACTCAATTGAAAACAGTCTATGAAAGACAGCATAAACTTAATTAATATCATTAATCAAGTTATACATCGTATGAAACCATTCTCTTAAGACTCAAAGTATGACATAACATACTATAACATCAACAACATCTTGCCAGCGGAAAGTAGCTAGACATATGTATGAAGACATATTCTAGACAGGTTAACTATTTATTAACAACCCTGGAGACTCCGCTCATTGCAAGCACCATCATCACATCAGCTCAACCTGCACATTTAGAAACATATGCAGGGCTGAGTACAAAAGCACTCAGTGGGCACGTATGCCTAGGTATAAAAATACATGCTTCAAAACTGTAAATGTCATGCCATCATAAACAGTACAGCAAGGGAGTTTTTCGCTAAAAAGGCCCAAGCTTACTAAGTTCATTTGTGATTCTTAAAGTTCGTCTGATCAGACTAAGTTCTTTGTAATCTATCATATCTGGAACTTTGTGCCGGAGAGGTGGCCACCTCTCACGGTCACTTGACCGGCCAACCCGCTAGATGACTCACGGTCACTGGTGTACACTAGCCCTGGCAGGATAGCTATCAACTGCTCAGGACCCGAATTCGATTTCATCATTGGCAAAGCCAAAGCAGATAGATATCATACTAAAATTTAAACATTTTATGGCAAGACAATACTTGAAATAACTTTAACTCAAATATTTTGTAACGAAATAACTTGCTCAAATGTAACATTAAACTCATTTGATAGATATATAAAACTGAAATTAACAGTTAAATCATCTCAAGCATTCATTCGTATAAGAGGCCTACGACAAGCAGGGGATCTCTATATACGTATAGTAAAAGTAATGCCCCACCTCGTGTGTCTCTGTATCAATGAGTAACGTCACTCTCTCCCTCAAGTCGTTACTTCCCAAAAGACCTTCTCGTTATGAAGAATTGGTGAGAAGTTATAAAAGAAACCTCGATTAATAATCTAATCTCTTTTATGAAACATTAGTATCTCGAATGTTCATCTCTCTTGATTGTTAATCAATATAACAATTATTATCTCTCGTCATTACTCATTAATTAAACATCCTTATGTTATAATAACAGCACTTCAATTAAAAGAAATATTTAACACATCGAAAAAGTCCACTTTCTTAGCAGATCTATTCGCTCTTATCTCGTCTAATTAACAATTAGAAAGTTAAACTTCCATTAGGCATGTATTTGAGTCACGGGTCAACAAGAATTGACTATGCTCAAATCCTAATTTCACTAAAAATTTCGGCATGACCATTCATATATAATGTCAGCCACGAGATTTCATCGCGGTGAATCTCACTACGTGAACTCGTCTCTCGACTCAAAACTTAACATCTTGACATCTTTTCAACGCAAACCAAACAATTCAAAATCATCAAAACTCTTTATCAGTAAACTATCATTTATTACTCGACACCAATTGTTCGAGTGTCAGATACCAACATTTATGTGCGTTAATCATAACTCTCACAACTCACCACCATTTAGTCATATCGTATCATCCATCAAAAACAAATATAATCAAGTTGGTTTTCTAGAAAGTTTTGCTGTTTTTGTGTCATCTTTAAGAATTCATAACAACCCAACTCAATCATCATAAACCTCTCATACCAATTGATCTCAAAACCTTCATGAAGTGTAGTTCACTCTAAAAATGGTAGTTAACCAAAAAGGTTAAAGGTTTTTGGAGATATTGCTCTTTTAGTGCAGGCTGTCAAAGATTGACAGTTTCTGCCAATTTTGTTTAGGCCATTAGAAACCAAGGCAAACCTTAATAAAATTCCATCAATTTAATCATCCAAAACTAAAGGTATCCTTGAAGATTTGGTTAAATTTCACAAGAGAAAACGTTCATATGATCTGCCAAATAAACAATGAAACTCATACACTTTTACTGTTGGACAAATATGACAGCAGAACAGGGCATTTTTGAAATAATAAACTGCTCTATTTCAGAGGTCATAAAAAATCGAAATCTTATGTTTTCAGAAAAGTATTGAAGTCTAGTTTCGTTTAAAAAAAACGGTGATGCAAAATCCTTCATGGATTAATAGATATAAACGTTTTTGTGAAGTCTACCAACAGTTGACAGATTCTGTCAAGGGTTTTTCAAAATATCTTTAAAATAGCAAACATCATCCAAAAGACATGAAATTTTGCAGCGACGAAATACACATATCATAGATAAACATACTAAAATTTCAGAGCCATCAAGCAATGAAAACTCATCGAAACATAAGCTTGAAACTGCTGTTAAAATTTTGACAGAATTCCAGTTTTAATTTCGTTCAACAATTATCATCCATAAATTGTAAATCAATTAGCATGCTCATGTGATATCGTAGAACACATATACGCAATAATATTCATTATGCAACGTCCCAAACTTCACGAATTTAAATAATCATACTCTAAAAACTTATACAATTTTCATGCTTGGAAAAATACGAATTTAATATATATCGATTCTAGCATACCCCTAAGCACAAATATCAAGTCAAAACGATCAAACAAAAATCGAAAGACAAGCTAATATGTGAAAAACGGGGCTGCCCTCATGGTTTCATAGCTACGGTTCGTTCCGTTCTTACCTCCCTTCATTAACATGCTCAACATCTACCCAAGAACAACATACTAAAATTTCACGACGATCCGACGTCGTTTCAAAATAAAGTCGAGAATCGACGTTTTTCGACGTCGACGAAAATCGAAAAGAAAACCATCAAAACGTAGGTAGAGATCTTACCTACTTAGATACGTGATCGAAAAGATGATCGGCGCTCGTCTCGGTGCTCAAATCGGAGGTCAAAAGCTCCGTCCAAGCTTAAATGGAAAATGGCGTGTGTAGTGTGTGTTTTAGGTGTTGTGTGTGGGTGAATATGTGAGTTGTGTGTGTGGTGTGGGCTGATATAGCGTGAGTTAGGTGAGATAGAAGGGATAGTGGGCAGTTGGGGGGTGGTTAGGGGTAGGGTAGGTTAGATATTTAGGATATTAACCCGTTAGTCGTTAAATATCTCGTTTCATCTCGTTTTAACGACTAACTACCCATATTATTCGTTTACTCGCCCTCTCAACCTCTACTCACTTTCATTACACTCGTAATTCTATATAAATATAGAAAATACAAGCTCGTTCTCGAAATTCTGATAAACGAGCTCGGTTCGTTTATCGAGAAATCCCGGTTTACTATTCACTCGCGTCCAAAATAAAAACTTTCATTATTGGAACTCGTATCGAAAAACTAAGAATATTTCTCGACGACGTGCACGTAAGATTTTGAAAGTCGACAAAAAGACGAAATAGCCGTACTTTACTATTCATCGTCAAAAAGTCAAAAATTTCAAAAACGTCTTAACGGACTCAGATTTCACTTCCGAGTTCCACCGTTCTCATTTCAAATAATTATCTAGAATTATTCAAATACTCAAACTCAATACGGATATAAAATCCCACATCATCCTCACATCATCAAAAGAACATCTCAACATCTTTAAAATATAACAACAAAACTTCATATAACTCTTCATCTCTTTACAAAGTAAATCAAACAAGGGATCTATACCCTAATTACTCAAACTTAAGCAATTAAACACGTCATCAAAAGCCCGGGTGTTACATACCCTCCCCCTTAAAATAAATTTCGTCCCGAAATTTGTACCTCCTGTAAATGTTTCGGATACTTCTCTCACATCTTATCCTCAAGCTCTCTTTCCACTTCTTTCTAACTATCATATCTCCATTGAACCTTATCCAATGCAATCGACTTATTACTCAATTGCCAAATTTTATGATTTAGCATCATCTGAGGTCTCTCTTCATAACTCAAGTCTGGTTCTAAGATCATTTCTTCTTAGTAAACCACATGGTTTGGGTCGAAAATATATATCCTCTCAATTGTGACACGTGAAAACACGTTATGCACATTTCCAAAGCTAGGTAGCAAAGCCAACCTGTACGCTATTGACCTATCTTTTGCAATATCTCGTAAGGACTTATAACTCTGGGTCTAAGCTGTCCTTTAACTCCAAATCTATTCATCCCCTTTGAGGGTGAAACCTTCAAGAAACTTTGTCTCCAATCTCGAAACTTTGTCTCACATCTTATAGGCAAACTCAATTAGTGGCAACACATTCTCCTGATGTACTCCTCTATCAAGGATAGTAGTTCCTATAATATCTTCTATCGCCTGCTATGCTAAAATTCATCCTTGTACCCAACTCTTTCTGTAACTCATCCAAAAACGTGATGTAAATTTTTTTTTTTCTTTCTGAGGTGATCTACACCGGTACTCAATGCAATCTTATAATCTCACGAACGTACAATTGTGCTAACTTATCTGGTCCATACGCGATTAGGATCGGTAAGAAATGTGCAGATTTTGTTAGTCGATCTACAATCACCCAAATTGCTGTATTTCCTCTTTGACTTTGGGTAAAGCTGTCACAAAATCCATCGCTATGTGATCCCATTTCCACTCGGGAATCTCCAACGGTTTTAACTTCCCATATGGTCGTTGGTGTAATGCTTTCACTTGCTGACAAGCTAAGCATCGCTCTACAACGAAGCTATGTCTCATTTCATTCCGTCCCACAAAAATCTATTTTTTTACAACCTGATACATCTTTGTGTCTCCTGGGTGGGCGGTGTAAGGCGTGTCATGAGTCTCACTCATGATCGTATTCTTAAGTTCATCATCGCGGGGAATGCATATTCTCCCCTCAAATAAGATAGCATTGTATGATGCTTTTTTTGGTAACTCTTGAGATCTCCTGCTCTTATCCTTTCTCGTAACTTGTTCATTGTCTCATCTTTCCTTGTGCTTCAATCACCATTTTCCTCAAACTAGGCATCGTCGCAACAATACTCGCTATCGTCCCTGGTGGTTTTATCATCTCTATCTTCATCTTGTCAAAGTCCTTTATAAGCTCATCCTCTCTCGTGAGAAGACATCCTAACTTTGACGAGACCTTTCGGCTCAATGCATCGGCTACTACATGGCCTTGCCAGGGTGATAATTAATGTCGCAGTTAACATCCTTTACTAATTCGAGCCATCACCTTTGCCCTCGTGTTAATATCCTTATGCTCGAAAAAGTATTTCAAAGTTTTGTGTTCGTGAAAATCTCACATCTAACTCCGTAGAGATGATGTCTCCAAATTTTCAGGGCATGCACAACGGCTGCAAGCTCTAAATCATGCGTTGGATAATTTATCTCGTGGGGTCTAAGTTGTCGTGATGCATTAGACTATAACTCTTTCTTCTTGCATCAAAACACATCCTAGCCCACTCTCTAACGCATCTGCGTAGATGGTATACTCTTTATCCATTTCTAGGACTATCAGCACTGGTGCTGTAGTCAATTTCCTTTAAGCTCTTAAAAACTCTTTTCACACTCCTCTTTCCAATTGTATTTAGCTTATTTTCTAAGTAATTGTGTCATCGGTTTTGCTATCGTGGAAAATCCTTCAATAAACCTCTGATAGTATCCTGCTAAGCCTAAAAAGTTGAGAATCTTGTTAGGCGTAGTTGGTGATCTCCACTCATGTACAGCTTTGTACCTTGACGGGGTCAACTTTAATTCCTTCAGATGATATAACATGTCCTAGTAAAGTTACTTTGTTCAACCAAAACTCGCACTTGGTGAATTTGGCAAAAAAGCTTCTCAACTCTTAGTGTTTCCAACATCGTTTTCAAATGTTTTGGAGCTCCTGCTCATTCTTCGAATAGATGAGAATATCATATATGAAAACTAGGACAAATTTATCCAGTTATTAATGAAAACTCAATTCATGTGATCCATGAAAACTACTGGTGCCTTCGTCAAACCGAATGGCATAACTATGAACTCATAGTGCTCATACCTCATTTGAAAAGCTGTCTTAGGTATATCATTCTGTCAAAATTTGAACTGGTGGTAATATGATCTCAAGTCAACTTTCAAGAAAAATGCGCTCCTCCATAATTGATCAAACAAGTCATCTATCCTCGGCAAAGGATATTTGTTCTTGAGTGTCGATTTATTCAGCTCTCGATAATCTATGCACATTCTCAACGTGCCATCCTTCTTTTTGACAAAAAGGACTGGTGCTCCCCACAGGGATACACTATGTCTAATAAAACCTAACTCGAGCAATTCTTGTAGCTGAATCTTCAGCTCTTGTAGCTCCTTAGGCGCCATTCTATAGGGTGCCTTCGACACTAGTGCTGATCCAGGTTCTAGGTCGATAGTGAACTCCAACTATCTTGTTGGTGGCAATCCTGGTAAGACCTCGGGAAATACATCTCTATATTCCCTTACCACTACTACATCCTCAAAGTTTTTTTACTTGATTCTCCTTCATCATTCAAGTAAACTAGGTAAGCTTGTGCTCCTTTCTTCTTTACCAATTTCGACGCCTGAAGTGCCGAAATGATTGGAATTCTCTTCTTTCTATCAATGTCGTGAAAACATGTCTGTTCCTTCCCAGGTGGTTGGAAAGTTATCTGTCTCTTCTTACAATCAATCGGGGCAAAGTTCTCTGCTAACCAGTCCATCCTTAGAATAATGTCTACGTTCCACATAGGCATTAAGTGCAAGGTTCTTGTTTTCATCTTTAGTGATCCTAACTCAAACTCTAATTTAGAAATCATGTGAGAAACTGTAGTAGCTCTTCCTACAGGAGTGATTACTCTCAACTTGGGACTAGCTCGTTTTGGTTCGAGTTTGAAGGTAATATGCTTCAAACACTTAAAGAATGCGAGGCTCCTGTATTAAACAGGATTCTAACTGATGCATCCAATAACTTGCCCAATACTACCTTAAAGTTCTGCCTTAAACCGGCACATAAAACTCAGACATCTCATCATCAGTATCCATCTTCTGATGAGCAAATCGTGATAGCTCACAGAATTCTCGGTTATACTCTACAACCGATTTCTTTCCTTGCATCAAACTTCGATAGTCAGCCTCTTGCTGCTTACTGTACTCCTTGGTACATATTTCTCAAGAGTAGCCTTGAATTGTTCTCAGGTGTAGTTTACCAGTTGCTCGGGGTGTTAAAGTCCTCTGACGTGCCTCTCACTAGTCTTATACATCAAAAGAATCTACTAGGATAACTCAAAAGTTGTAAGGGTTCAACCCTAGAATGACATCAAAACAAATTGTTCAAGAGACTCAAATGAATGACCAGATGGTAGAATGAAGTAACTACCAGGTCGAACAAAATGACCTAGAGTAAGAAACCCATCTGGCTTTTCAACCGAAAGTTGAAACACATGGGTTTATAAACCCAAAACACGTCTACTGAGATTTGGATCATGCGGACTGGCCAGGTCCAACATAATCACTCCCCAGTCACACGGGATATACTATCCCAAACTTGGAAATTCTGTGTATTCTAAACCCTCAACATACTATACATAACAAAACTTAAGTTCACACCAGCAAGCTAAAAGCTTAAACTCAGGGTCCTATGTTCTAGACTCTTGTTTCGAAAGTTCAATATTTTTCGACTCTCCTCTCATGTTGCGGTGGTGGTGGCGGAGTATTATCCCGCCTATCCTTCACATCACACTTTTGATGACATCTTTGAGGCATTTTTGAAATCACAAAAGGAAAACTCAACTCGACCAACGCTCTAAGCATCCTCGAAACTCAAGTTCAATTTACTAACTCAACTTTAAGGAAACCCTCACGGTCACCTTAACATTCATCTGTAAGGCAATAAGCACTCACGAAATGCTAACAAAAAGACCAGTCTGGTCAACCTAATATATCCATCAGTAGAATGCCTCTTTTTAGAGGACTTACATAAAGGGGTTATATAAACCTTACAAAAACCATAGTATCTATCGTAATGTCCCTTCTAAACCGACACCATTAATAGTACTATGTCTCGGTCTGGACCTCCTACGGTAATTGCTACCAGTTAACTCATCTAGTTGCTACTTTAGCACTTAGTTGCTACTTTAGCACACTAGGAACATCCATCTATTTAACATCAGTAGGGTACTATATTCGCATGCTTATCTATCAGCATGTCAAAAGCTCAAGTATCAGTATCTCCTAAGTAAGTTATATACATCGCAATGTAATTGAAACTAATAAAAAAACAAGGGTGTACCGCTCATACTCTCAAGATCATCCTTAGCTCTAGCCTACATCGGCTTCTCTTCTCATTCTCATCAACTCTAGCCCTCCTCGGCTACTTCTCATCCTCATTATCGTTTATCATTTATCATCTTTGGTAACTGATACTCAAGGATCGACTCGATATCTACTACACTCTTCTAGAGTCCCTGGTAGAAAACAGGCATCCGGTCAGTAGATCCGCATAGAAAATCTGGGCATCTGTAATAAATCCCATCTCCTGTGGGTCTAGCACTCAAGACGACACGTCCCATCATATTGAGAGGCTTTCTTCCTTGCTCAATCCTACCACTCGATTGGTAGCACGGGGACTAGGTGCATGATGCCATCCAGTCTAGTAACAACCATAAGGCTTTCATCCTTTCATAGTCTATGAACATGTGTTTGAAAATCTGCTAGGGTATCTCTGTACCACATACTGTACGCCTCGTCCTCGTATCCGATCTTTCATGAGTTCGATCTCACAACAGTCCACTTTCGTGCAGTGCCAACAGTGCTGGCCAACCTATAAGGAGAACTTAAAGGTGACTCTAGGAACTAACTCTACTTGGCTCCAGCAACAGAAATAAACAAAACATAACTTAGCAAAACTCCTATTAAGTAGTACTGTTATCTTAAAACTCAAGCTCAAAACATCTAAATTCTCATCTCGTCCCATCTTTACTTAGTAGGGAATCTCTCTAAACAATGATATTAGATCCCTTAATCTAAATCATCGTGACTCAGTAAGACAACTCAACAATTCTCTCTCAAAGCCATCTCCAAAGACTATGGCTCATGATACCTCCTCAAGTACCATTAAGGTTGCGTGAGCAAAACTCGCGTCACAAAATAACTCAACATATCGTACAATATCTCATTGCAGCATGCTAATAACTCATCATTAATCATGCTATTATACTCAAGCTCATAACTCAAACTCATAACTCAAACCAACAAGTACTTAAAGCAATTGCTAATTCTCTCAAGCTTTAGCTCTAAGTTCTCATTTCATCCTTCTACTTAGTAAAAAAAATATCTCTTAACAATGACATTAGATTCCTTCATCTAAATCATCGTGACTTATCACAACTGCTCAAACAATTCTCATCACAAAACATCTCAAATACTTCACATCATAACTCATAATTATGCATCTTCAATCATATAACATCATATGATATAAACGCTCTCATGATTCATCATGTAACGTCAACATATGCTCTTACAACATAATAACTCATTATTAATCATGTTGTCATCCTCAAACTCAAACTATGCATCTTCAAAGCATAACATCATAACTCATCATATAACCTCAACATCGTGCTCTTCAAAATTTAACGTCAAATAAACTTTGAAATTTTACATACCTCGTTGAGCCTGGTGTGATAGTGCGCTGAGCTCACGGTTGTTAATAACTATTAGTCTAGTGACTCATTCTAGACTAAACTCAAGACTTCTAATTCAGAGCTTTCCTTCGCTCTGATACCACTCTGTCACAGCCCGCCCTAACTATGGATAGTTAGGCCGAGTGATCCACGACTAGGGATGGGGTTAAAGAAGAAGGGGAAGAAAAGGGGCGTCATTTATAGCCGTAAAACTTACTCATCTAATAAAACTCGTCATTTTTATTCATTAATACTCAATTGAAAACAGTCTATGAAAGACAGCATAAAACTTAATTAATATCATTAATCAAGTTATACATCGTATGAAACCATTCTCTTAAGACTCAAAGTATGACATAACATACTATAACATCAACAACATCTTGCAGCGGAAAGTAGCTAGACATATGTATGAAGACATATTCTAGACAGGTTAACTATTTATTAACAACCCTGGAGACTCCGCTCATTGCAGCACCATCATCACATCAGCTCAACCTGCACATTTAGAAAACATATGCAGGGCTGAGTACAAAAGCACTCAGTGGGCACGTATGCCTAGGTATAAAAATACATGCTTCAAAACTGTAAATTGTCATGCCATCATAAACAGTACAGCAAGGGAGTTTTTCGCTAAAAAGGCCCAAGCTTACTAAGTTCATTTGTGATTCTTAAAGTTCGTCTGATCAGACTAAGTTCTTTTGTAATCTATCATATCTGGAACTTTGTGCCGGAGAGGTGGCCACCTCTCACGGTCACTTGACCGGCCAACCCGCTAGATGACTCACGGTCACTGGTGTACACTAGCCCTGGCAGGATAGCTATCAACTGCTCAGGACCCGAATTCGATTTCATCATTGGCAAAGCCAAAGCAGATAGATATCATACTAAAATTTAAACATTTTATGGCAAGACAATACTTGAAATAACTTTAACTCAAATATTTTGTAACGAAATAACTTGCTCAAATGTAACATTAAACTCATTTGATAGATATATAAAACTGAAATTAACAGTTAAATCATCTCAAGCATTCATTCGTATAAGAGGCCTACGACAAGCAGGGGATCTCTATATACGTATAGTAAAAGTAATGCCCACCTCGTTGTGTCTCTGTATCAATGAGTAACGTCACTCTCTCCCTCAAGTCGTTACTTCCCAAAAAGGACCTTCATCGTTATGAAGAATTGGTGAGAAGTTATAAAAGAAACCTCGATTAATAATCTAATCTCTTTTATGAAACATTAGTATCTCTAATGTTCATCTCTCTTGATTGTTAATCAATATAACAATTATTATCTCTCGTCATTACTCATTAATTATAACATCCTTATGTTATAATTAACAGCACTTCAATTAAAAGAAATATTTAACACATCGAAAAGTCCACTTTCTTAGCAGATCTATTCGCTCTTATCTCGTCTAATTAACCAATTAGAAAGTTAAACTTTCCATTAGGCATGTATTTGAGTCACGGGTCAACAAGAATTGACTATGCTCAAATCCTAATTTCACTAAAAATTTCGGCATGACCCATTCATATATAATGTCAGCCACGAGATTTCATCGCGTGAATCTCACTACGTGAACTCGTCTCTCGACTCAAAACTTAACATCTTGACATCTTTTCAACGCAAACCAAACAATTCAAAATCATCAAAACTCTTTATCAGTAAACTATCATTTATACTCGACACCAATTGTTCGAGTGTCAGATACCAACATTTATGTGCGTTAATCATAACTCTCACAACTCACACCATTTAGTCATATCGTATCATCCATCAAAACAAATATAATCAAGTTGTTTTCTAGAAAGTTTTGCTGTTTTTGTGTCATCTTTAAGAATTCATAACAACCAACTCAATCATCATAAACTCTCATACCAATTGATCTCAAAACCTTCATGAAGTGTAGTTCACTCTAAAAATGGTAGTTAACCAAAAAGGTTAAAGGTTTTTGGAGATATTGCTCTTTTAGTGCAGGCTGTCAAAGATTGACAGTTTCTGCCAATTTTGTTTAGGCCATTAGAAACCAAGGCAAACCTTAATAAAATTCCATCAAATTTAATCATCCAAAACTAAAGGTATCCTTGAAGATTTGGTTAAAATTTCACAAGAGAAAACGTTCATATGATCTGCCAAATAAACAATGAAACTCATACACTTTTACTGTTGGACAAATATGACAGCAGAACAGGGCATTTTTGAAATAATAAACTGCTCTATTTCAGAGGTCATAAAAATCGAAATCTTATGTTTTCAGAAAAGTATTGAAGTCTAGTTTCGTTTAAAAAAAACGGTGATGCAAAATCCTTCATGGATTAATAGATATAAACGTTTTTGTGAAGTCTACCAACAGTTGACAGATTCTGTCAAGGGTTTTTCAAAATATCTTTAAAATAGCAAACATCATCCAAAAGACATGAAATTTTGCAGCGACGAAATACACATATCATAGATAAACATACTAAAATTTCAGAGCCATCAAGCAATGAAAACTCATCGAAACATAAGCTTGAAACTGCTGTAAAATTTTGACAGAATTCCAGTTTTAATTTCGTTCAACAATTATCATCCATAAATTGTAAATCAATTAGCATGCTCATGTGATATCGTAGAACACATATACGCAATAATATTCATTATGCAACGTCCCAAACTTCACGAATTTAAATAATCATACTCTAAAAACTTATACAATTTTCATGCTTGGAAAAATACGAATTTAATATATATCGATTCTAGCATACCCCTAAGCACAAATATCAAGTCAAAACGATCAAACAAAAATCGAAAGACAAGCTAATATGTGAAAAACGGGGCTGCCCTCATGGGTTTCATAGCTACGGTTCGTTCCGTTCTTACTCCCTTCATTAAACATGCTCAACATCTATGTCAAGACCGGCCTTAATTAAGGATAATTAATCCGGGAAAACCATGACTGGGGAAGGGAAATTACGAAGCGGGTTTAGAAAGGGGCGCATAAAAGAATACTCAAAGAGCTTGAATACGCGTGAAATATTCCTTAAAAAGGAAAAAGGCATAGTTCGCATAAAAAGGGTACTCAACGAACTTGTATAAGCGTTATATTCCTGAAAAGGAAAAAGGCATCGTTAGGGGCTTGGCTAAAACATTATCAGAGTTTGCAACGGAAGGTGTAACTGAAATAATCAGTGTTTACAGCGGAATGCATAACTGAGATACATGTATGAAGACATGTATCCTTTCTGAGCCTACTTTAAGTTCAACAAAAACTCCACTCAGCAACAACACTTCATCGCCCATCACAGCTCAACCTGCACAAACATAAACATCGAAGGGCTAAGTACAAGAGTACTTAGTGGGCAGTTGCCAAGCATAACATAACATCAACAACATCGCATAAGAGGCATAAGTTTCTTTCAAATCCTTTGCTCATTAAACATTTCCAAATTCATAAACAGCATGAGCGCATTCTTCATCATTAACAATCATAAACACGCATCGTGTCGTGGAGAAGGCCTTCCCCAACGAACACGGGCATCGCACCGTGAAGGGGAGCCTCCCTCAGCGGTCACGGCATCGTACTATTGAGGGAGGCCTCCCCCAATAGACGCTGTAACACTGGCATACTGGCATCGCGCCGCGAGAGAGGCCTCTCTCAGCGGACACGGGCATCGCGCCGTGAGGAAGGCCCTCCTCAGCGGACACGGCATCGTACTGTTGAGGGAGGCCTCCCCCAACAGACGCAAGCATCAAACATAAGCATAAACTTATCAGCGTAAAGCATTCAAGCGTAAATAAGCGTAATCATTTAATGTGCATCATAATAAAGCTTAACTCATTTAAGCGTAATAAAGCATACCATACTTGAAGATCCAATTTGCATTTTAAAGCATAACACTTGCATAGCATTTTATTTACGCGTAAGAAATTGCCCACCTGATAGCAAAGTTTTGCTAAGGTACTCTAACTCCTTGTGTAGTTCTTACTCTTGCGCTTGACCTTAATCACGAGAATATAAAATAAGACATTGCCTCGAGGAAAATTCTTAATTAATGAGAAAGCGTAATTAACTATGCATGAATCTTGTATGCATGAACTAATCTTCTGAGCGATAATCGGGAATTGTACTATTAATCCTCGTTAATAGATTTAGCTAATTCTCGTCTAGCGTGGTCGAATAAAACTTTGATTCTTCCTTTCTCATCGGAAAATTCTAGCTGTGAAGTAAACCTCGCATTTGTACTCGTTCGAAATAAAAGAACTATCTCGGCTTTAATCGAGGTGTGACCTCGTAGAAATTATCGGGCTTTTCGATAGAAACATAATTACTAACGTAATCCCAAATAATTAATAGGCTCAAAAGAGAGTAGCCAATTAATTAAATAAAACGAATAGCTTAACTCAAATAAATAATGGCAGCTCAAAATAATAATTTGGCCTTAAGGAAACAATAATATAAGCTCAATAATTAAGAGGCTCAACAAGGCAGCCTCATAATTAATTAAGTAGAAGTGGGCCTGAATAAATAGTACGAAAGCCCAATCAAAATAATTCCTTGGCTTAAGTAATTAAATAAATCTTGGCCCAATGAATAAATAATGAATAGTTGGGCTAAGTTAAATAAGTACGCAAGGTTCAGCTGCAATTAAATAAGCCTCGGCCCAAAGAAATAAAATAATAAGGCCCAAATTAAAATAAGGTCTGTTGGGCTCAAAGTGAAGGATCCGGCCCAAAGAATCATATAATTCAGCCCAATTGAAATAATTCATGAAGGCCCAACAATTCTGCCCAAGAATAGAATGAATTATTCTGAGCTTAAAATTAAATAAACTCGGCCCAGCTGATATGGTACAACAGCCCAAAGAATTAAAAGACAAAGCCCAATTTACTTAAAATAAACAAGCTCCAAAAGAATTAAAAATCGAAGGCCCATTTGTAGAATAAAAATAAATTAGGCCCAACTTAAATTAAAAGAAGCCCAAATCTTAAAAACACAAGCTAAAAATTCGGCCCAACTTAAAACAAAATAGGAGCCCATTTGATTAAAAATAGTGTAAGCCCAAAACATAATAATTGGATGGCCCAAATTAACTAAATAAATCAAGCCCAAAGTAATTAAATGAATGGCCCAAATCCTTCCTTATCTCTCCCCTATCAGCCGCTAACCCCATTTCATCTCTCTTTCTCTCCTCTCACGCACACACTGAAACAAGCGGCGCCTCTCCCTTCTTCTTCGGCGAAACGCCGCCTCCGTCTCCGGCCGTTCAGCCATCACTTGCTTCGGCCGGCGTCATCTGTCGACGCGTCTCAGCCCCGGCGCCGTCCTCTTTCCTCCCCCAACATCGAGCCCTGATTCTCAAGGAATCAGCGCTGCTGCTGCTGCTACTCTTTCGAAATTGGGCGACCGGTCGCCGTCTGGGAGCGGCGTTGCTCCGGCCTGGAGCCCGTCGGCCTCCTCTCCTTCCGGCCGCTCTCTCTCTTTCTCGGCCAAGATCTGATCGGCCCTCTTCCTCGGCTGTTCAGCGGCCATCGGTTCCGGTCTCTCTCCCTCACGCTGAAGTTCCGCCGCCGCCTTGTGAAGGCCGGCGAGCAGGGGAGTGTCCGACGCCCTCATCGCGCCGCTGCTGCCCTTGGACTGTTGCCGCTGTTCCTCCCGGCGGCAGGTGAAAGGCTCGCCGATCCGCTGCTGTTGTCCTGGTACCGGTCGGCCTCGTCCCCTCCGGTTCGGTAACGCCGTAGCTGTCATTCCTGGGTCTCAAAGAGGTCGTGTGTGTTCGTCCCTGTCACAGTTATCGCCGTCTAAGTCTCCACCGAACGAGGCAATCGGCCCTCCTCCTTTTAAAAGCTAAGTTCCACTTTCCTCTTCTTCTCTAGTTTCTAGTTGTTAAGGGGAAAGATTCTCAAGCTTCCTGTTCTGAAACTTCAGCCCGCCTCTGCCTTCCTCCATCTCCGGCGAGTCAGACGCCGTCGGCCACCGGTCTCACCTGCTGCCGTTGCTCTGATGCAGACGAGATAATCGAGAGTTCGCCGTTTTTGTTATCGGTGTTCGTCACGGCAGCAGGGGTTCGCCGTTTCCTTGGTTCGTCCGAACCGGCAGCCGGCACTACATCTTAAAGCTAAGTTTTTGTTCTATCTTCCTCTTCTTCTTTGTATAAATCTTTATATAAACAATGGTTTGTGGTTTGAAGTTAAAGGGGTCTGTTCTGTGTTCCTATTTTGATAAAGTTAGAGATTAACTAGGAACTGTGGTTTGCTAATGTTATAAGAATTCTCATCGTCTGACTCATGTGAAGAAATGTAATTACATATGAACTGATTTCTGTGCTTGTGACTTTGCTAAGTCCATAACCTATACTCATTTATACATTCAATATTTCTACTTAATCATGCTTGGTGGATGAATTGCAAATGGAATTCGAATGAAGGGAGCTTAGTATATACCTGTAATTGCTTGTTGTTGGTGGCTGTTTGTTGCTATTGAATTTAATGAGGAGATAGCTGAAATTTTCAGATGCTTATTGACATATGCAGAGGAATCAAGAATGGACTGGTGGAAAAACTTAAACCAAACCTTACCTGTTCGAAGTTTGGCAGCAGTAATTGAATTCTCCTCCCTTTGGTGGTTGAAGGAACTAGTAGTCTTAAAGAATTGAAGATGGTGGGGAGCAAAGAGTGGTGGGAAGTTTGGTGGAGTGGATGGTGCTGTCGTAGGGTGGCTTAAAAAAAAAAACTCTCTAGGTGGTAAAATTGCTGTAAAGCTATTCTGCACACACCTAGTACACGTTTGGTTTGCCTTCTTGATGAAGTAGGTATGAAATAGGGATGTATGGAATAATAAGTTGTAAAGTTGTGATGTAATTATTATAAAATCCTCATTCTGTATTTGTAATACTAATTTCGGGTTCCCATATAACGAAGCTTCGTTATAACTCTCTACGAATTACATATTATATAACTCGTTTTATAAGTCGAAAATTAATCACGACTTCAAGTAAATAATAGAAATAATATTTCTATTGCACTTAATAAATAACATGACTTTGCTAAGTCAGTTATAATCTGAAATAATAATTATTGATTGCTCAATAATCCTCATCGCGTTTTTCTCATACGTTATAAAAGTATAAGGCTAAAATAATAACTTCGTTTCTGATAAAAAAAATCAGGACCATAAACTGGATTCATATATATAACTGGCAGCTGGGTTTCATTTACTGAAAGATGCAATATTAACTATTGCGATACCATATTAAATAAAAATAAAAATGCGGGTCATTACATACTACCCCTCTTAACAAAAATTTCGTCCCGAAATTTGCATATCTCTGCTAAAATAGTTCTGGGTATTTTTCCTTCATCTTGTCTTCAAATTTCCACGTAGCTTCTCTTATTTGCGGTGTCTCCATAAGATTTTCACTGATGTGATTTAGGCTGATTTCGCAAGTGTCCACGTATTGCTGGCAAGAGGGTGCGGGTGTTCCCAATTGCTGAACCTCGTTGTCTGTTGGGGCATTGCGTGGAGTAGTGACCTTTTTGGCCACAATTGTAACAATCTTTAGTTCCAGCCCGACAGATACCCCTATGCATCTTACCGCAATTTGGGCAAGGTGAAATTCCTTTCTGACTTTGGCTACCCCTAGTTGACTCGAGGTTAGTCTGTGCCTCGTGCCTTGGTTGAATAAACTGTTCGGCCCTTTCATATTCTTGCCATACTTGCTTATTAATCGGATTGATATTGTCTTCATTGTTGTCCCACTTGCGCTTCCCTTTGAGAGTATGTGAGGCTCCTGGTAAGTCGTTTGGCGTTGAGATCAATGGTGGGGCTGACTTGTCTGACGGCATTGCAGCTTCAATGTTAAGTGCCCTGTTCAAAGACTCCGTGTATGTGAGTCCTCCGTGGCTTGCTAGAGCCATCCTAATTTCGTGTCGCAGACCGGCACAAAATTTCTCTGCCATCTTATCATCTGTGTCCACTTGTTGTGGAGCAAACCTAGACAGGTTGCAGAATTCCTTGTCGTATTCAACCACAGATTTCTTTCCTTGCTTCAACTCGTAGAACTCAGCTTCTTTCTTCTTCCTATAGCTTTTCGGAATATATTTATCATATAATCCTGTCTTAAAATCTTCCCAAGTATAACTTGCCCATTGTTCAGGTGTCAGAATTTTTCGTCGTGCTTCCCACCAGAAGTCAGCTGATCCTGTTAGCTGGAATGAGACGCAAGATAGGCGCTCCTCATCAGTACAACGTAGAAAGTTGAAAATGCGTTCCATTGCACGCACCCAAATCTCAGCTTCAGCCGGTTCACTCGTTCCGTCAAACGTAGGTGGGTTTTGCCTTAAAAAGAGTTCTTCAACTCTCCTAGTCGGGGGCGGAGGGGATGGATTATGTCCTCGAGCATTTTGTGGTTCTTCTGGTACAGCGTTACGGTTTCTGCGATTGTTATTGTTTCTCACAGGGCGTCCTATCTTAGGCGGCATTCTGGTAGCAAAGATGTGCCAATTAGTACACTCTAGCATAATCTAATACAAGCCTCTAAAGAATTCTTGTACAGGTTAACTTATTCTTACTTGTAAACAAGTCATAACTCCAATGACAACATTGATGTAGTAAGCTCTAAGGGTCCTTAGCATCTCATATCCATGAATCATATAAATTCTTAAGCATATAATATCTCATCATCTAAATTGGATACTTAAGCATAAGTCATGGAGATTCATAGCGGCTATAAAATCATGAGCTTAAGAATTATTCTATACGTATCACTTATCTTGCTGCCTTCACTATAGCCACCAAAAGATATAATCTAATTTCTTCTATGTTTGCTTCTATGTTCTGTCGTAGTGGTGATCTCATATCTTAATAGCTCTATGTTCATAGGGATTTATTCCATAGGCATACTTAATCGTACTTGCGTAAATCATTTCATTCAATAACAACATAACATAGCTATTAACAGTTACTCACTTTGCTATTACGATAATTCTCACTTTTTGTAAACATTAACTCAAAACTTGGAAGAGCTTACCATTCTGCTTCGTTGAGTGTGATGCGATGAAGTGCTGAGCTTTGTCGATTGAACTCTAGACACTTTAGTGATCCATTCTAAGTTTGGCTTAAATAAACTCTTAGGCTCAGAGCAAACGAACTGCTCTGATACCACTCTGTCAAGACCGGCCTTAATTAAGGATAATTAATCCGGGAAAACCATGACTGGGGAAGGGAAATTACGAAGCGGGTTTAGAAAGGGGCGCATAAAAGAATACTCAAAGAGCTTGAATACGCGTGAAATATTCCTTAAAAAGGAAAAAGGCATAGTTCGCATAAAAAGGGTACTCAACGAACTTGTATAAGCGTTATATTCCTGAAAAGGAAAAAGGCATCGTTAGGGGCTTGGCTAAAACATTATCAGAGTTTGCAACGGAAGGTGTAACTGAAATAATCAGTGTTTACAGCGGAATGCATAACTGAGATACATGTATGAAGACATGTATCCTTTCTGAGCCTACTTTAAGTTCAACAAAAACTCCACTCAGCAACAACACTTCATCGCCCATCACAGCTCAACCTGCACAAACATAAACATCGAAGGGCTAAGTACAAGAGTACTTAGTGGGCAGTTGCCAAGCATAACATAACATCAACAACATCGCATAAGAGGCATAAGTTTCTTTCAAATCCTTTGCTCATTAAACATTTCCAAATTCATAAACAGCATGAGCGCATTCTTCATCATTAACAATCATAAACACGCATCGTGTCGTGGAGAAGGCCTTCCCCAACGAACACGGGCATCGCACCGTGAAGGGGAGCCTCCCTCAGCGGTCACGGCATCGTACTATTGAGGGAGGCCTCCCCCAATAGACGCTGTAACACTGGCATACTGGCATCGCGCCGCGAGAGAGGCCTCTCTCAGCGGACACGGGCATCGCGCCGTGAGGAAGGCCCTCCTCAGCGGACACGGCATCGTACTGTTGAGGGAGGCCTCCCCCAACAGACGCAAGCATCAAACATAAGCATAAACTTATCAGCGTAAAGCATTCAAGCGTAAATAAGCGTAATCATTTAATGTGCATCATAATAAAGCTTAACTCATTTAAGCGTAATAAAGCATACCATACTTGAAGATCCAATTTGCATTTTAAAGCATAACACTTGCATAGCATTTTATTTACGCGTAAGAAATTGCCCACCTGATAGCAAAGTTTTGCTAAGGTACTCTAACTCCTTGTGTAGTTCTTACTCTTGCGCTTGACCTTAATCACGAGAATATAAAATAAGACATTGCCTCGAGGAAAATTCTTAATTAATGAGAAAGCGTAATTAACTATGCATGAATCTTGTATGCATGAACTAATCTTCTGAGCGATAATCGGGAATTGTACTATTAATCCTCGTTAATAGATTTAGCTAATTCTCGTCTAGCGTGGTCGAATAAAACTTTGATTCTTCCTTTCTCATCGGAAAATTCTAGCTGTGAAGTAAACCTCGCATTTGTACTCGTTCGAAATAAAAGAACTATCTCGGCTTTAATCGAGGTGTGACCTCGTAGAAATTATCGGGCTTTTCGATAGAAACATAATTACTAACGTAATCCCAAATAATTAATAGGCTCAAAAGAGAGTAGCCAATTAATTAAATAAAACGAATAGCTTAACTCAAATAAATAATGGCAGCTCAAAATAATAATTTGGCCTTAAGGAAACAATAATATAAGCTCAATAATTAAGAGGCTCAACAAGGCAGCCTCATAATTAATTAAGTAGAAGTGGGCCTGAATAAATAGTACGAAAGCCCAATCAAAATAATTCCTTGGCTTAAGTAATTAAATAAATCTTGGCCCAATGAATAAATAATGAATAGTTGGGCTAAGTTAAATAAGTACGCAAGGTTCAGCTGCAATTAAATAAGCCTCGGCCCAAAGAAATAAAATAATAAGGCCCAAATTAAAATAAGGTCTGTTGGGCTCAAAGTGAAGGATCCGGCCCAAAGAATCATATAATTCAGCCCAATTGAAATAATTCATGAAGGCCCAACAATTCTGCCCAAGAATAGAATGAATTATTCTGAGCTTAAAATTAAATAAACTCGGCCCAGCTGATATGGTACAACAGCCCAAAGAATTAAAAGACAAAGCCCAATTTACTTAAAATAAACAAGCTCCAAAAGAATTAAAAATCGAAGGCCCATTTGTAGAATAAAAATAAATTAGGCCCAACTTAAATTAAAAGAAGCCCAAATCTTAAAAACACAAGCTAAAAATTCGGCCCAACTTAAAACAAAATAGGAGCCCATTTGATTAAAAATAGTGTAAGCCCAAAACATAATAATTGGATGGCCCAAATTAACTAAATAAATCAAGCCCAAAGTAATTAAATGAATGGCCCAAATCCTTCCTTATCTCTCCCCTATCAGCCGCTAACCCCATTTCATCTCTCTTTCTCTCCTCTCTCACGCACACACTGAAACAAGCGGCGCCTCTCCCTTCTTCTTCGGCGAAACGCCGCCTCCGTCTCCGGCCGTTCAGCCATCACTTGCTTCGGCCGGCGTCATCTGTCGACGCGTCTCAGCCCCGGCGCCGTCCTCTTTCCTCCCCCAACATCGAGCCCTGATTCTCAAGGAATCAGCGCTGCTGCTGCTGCTACTCTTTCGAAATTGGGCGACCGGTCGCCGTCTGGGAGCGGCGTTGCTCCGGCCTGGAGCCCGTCGGCCTCCTCTCCTTCCGGCCGCTCTCTCTCTTTCTCGGCCAAGATCTGATCGGCCCTCTTCCTCGGCTGTTCAGCGGCCATCGGTTCCGGTCTCTCTCCCTCACGCTGAAGTTCCGCCGCCGCCTTGTGAAGGCCGGCGAGCAGGGGAGTGTCCGACGCCCTCATCGCGCCGCTGCTGCCCTTGGACTGTTGCCGCTGTTCCTCCCGGCGGCAGGTGAAAGGCTCGCCGATCCGCTGCTGTTGTCCTGGTACCGGTCGGCCTCGTCCCCTCCGGTTCGGTAACGCCGTAGCTGTCATTCCTGGGTCTCAAAGAGGTCGTGTGTGTTCGTCCCTGTCACAGTTATCGCCGTCTAAGTCTCCACCGAACGAGGCAATCGGCCCTCCTCCTTTTAAAAGCTAAGTTCCACTTTCCTCTTCTTCTCTAGTTTCTAGTTGTTAAGGGGAAAGATTCTCAAGCTTCCTGTTCTGAAACTTCAGCCCGCCTCTGCCTTCCTCCATCTCCGGCGAGTCAGACGCCGTCGGCCACCGGTCTCACCTGCTGCCGTTGCTCTGATGCAGACGAGATAATCGAGAGTTCGCCGTTTTTGTTATCGGTGTTCGTCACGGCAGCAGGGGTTCGCCGTTTCCTTGGTTCGTCCGAACCGGCAGCCGGCACTACATCTTAAAGCTAAGTTTTTGTTCTATCTTCCTCTTCTTCTTTGTATAAATCTTTATATAAACAATGGTTTGTGGTTTGAAGTTAAAGGGGTCTGTTCTGTGTTCCTATTTTGATAAAGTTAGAGATTAACTAGGAACTGTGGTTTGCTAATGTTATAAGAATTCTCATCGTCTGACTCATGTGAAGAAATGTAATTACATATGAACTGATTTCTGTGCTTGTGACTTTGCTAAGTCCATAACCTATACTCATTTATACATTCAATATTTCTACTTAATCATGCTTGGTGGATGAATTGCAAATGGAATTCGAATGAAGGGAGCTTAGTATATACCTGTAATTGCTTGTTGTTGGTGGCTGTTTGTTGCTATTGAATTTAATGAGGAGATAGCTGAAATTTTCAGATGCTTATTGACATATGCAGAGGAATCAAGAATGGACTGGTGGAAAAACTTAAACCAAACCTTACCTGTTCGAAGTTTGGCAGCAGTAATTGAATTCTCCTCCCTTTGGTGGTTGAAGGAACTAGTAGTCTTAAAGAATTGAAGATGGTGGGGAGCAAAGAGTGGTGGGAAGTTTGGTGGAGTGGATGGTGCTGTCGTAGGGTGGCTTAAAAAAAAAAACTCTCTAGGTGGTAAAATTGCTGTAAAGCTATTCTGCACACACCTAGTACACGTTTGGTTTGCCTTCTTGATGAAGTAGGTATGAAATAGGGATGTATGGAATAATAAGTTGTAAAGTTGTGATGTAATTATTATAAAATCCTCATTCTGTATTTGTAATACTAATTTCGGGTTCCCATATAACGAAGCTTCGTTATAACTCTCTACGAATTACATATTATATAACTCGTTTTATAAGTCGAAAATTAATCACGACTTCAAGTAAATAATAGAAATAATATTTCTATTGCACTTAATAAATAACATGACTTTGCTAAGTCAGTTATAATCTGAAATAATAATTATTGATTGCTCAATAATCCTCATCGCGTTTTTCTCATACGTTATAAAAGTATAAGGCTAAAATAATAACTTCGTTTCTGATAAAAAAAATCAGGACCATAAACTGGATTCATATATATAACTGGCAGCTGGGTTTCATTTACTGAAAGATGCAATATTAACTATTGCGATACCATATTAAATAAAAATAAAAATGCGGGTCATTACAATCTACCCAAGAACAACATACTAAAATTTCACGACGATCCGACGTCGTTTCAAAATAAAGTCGAGAATCGACGTTTTTCGACGTCGACGAAAATCGAAAAGAAAACCATCAAAACGTAGGTAGAGATCTTACCTACTTAGATACGTGATCGAAAAGATGATCGGCGCTCGTCTCGGTGCTCAAATCGGAGGTCAAAAGCTCCGTCCAAGCTTAAATGGAAAATGGCGTGTGTAGTGTGTGTTTTAGGTGTTGTGTGTGTGAATATGTGAGTTGTGTGTGTGGTGTGGGCTGATATAGCGTGAGTTAGGTGAGATAGAGGGATAGTGGGCAGTTGGGGGGTGGTTAGGGGTAGGGTAGGTTAGATATTTAGGATATTAACCCGTTAGTCGTTAAATATCTCGTTTCATCTCGTTTTAACGACTAACTACCCATATTATTCGTTACTCGCCCTCTCAACCTCTACTCACTTTCATTACACTCGTAATTCTATATAAATATAGAAAATACAAGCTCGTTCTCGAAATTCTGATAAACGAGCTCGGTTCGTTTATCGAGAAATCCCGGTTTACTATTCACTCGTCGTCCAAAAATAAAAACTTTCATTATTGGACTCGTATCGAAAAACTAAGAATATTTCTCGACGACGTGCACGTAAGATTTTGAAAGTCGACAAAAAGACGAAATAGCCGTACTTTACTATTCATCGTCAAAAAGTCAAAAATTTCAAAAACGTCTTAACGGACTCAGATTTCACTTCCGAGTTCACCGTTCTCATTCAAATAATTATCTAGAATTATTCAAATACTCAAACTCAAATACGGATATAAAATCTCACATCATCCTCACATCATCAAAAGAACATCTCAACATCTTTAAAATATAACAACAAAACTTCATATAACTCTTCATCTCTTTACAAAGTAAATCAAACAAGGGATCTATACCCTAATTACTCAAACTTAAGCAATTAAACACGTCATCAAAAGCCCGGGTGTTACATTGTCGCTGTTGGTTCCCGGGATTTTGTTGTTGGGGTGCTCCACTTCCCTTCTTTGGGCAATTCGAGACATAATGCCCGGCCTCTCCGCAGTTATAGCAGACGTTCATTCCTTTCAGACATTCTCCCGGATGGAGTTTTTGACATTTTGGGCAAGGAGTTTGAACCATTGCTTGAGGTTGTGGATTCTGATGTTGGTTCCGATTTTGATTCGCCACCCATGGTTTCTTCCCATTTCCAATGTTTCCACCAGTTCCTTCATTCCATTTTCGCTTTCCCTTACTACCATCTTGAGATGGTACAAATCCAGACTGTTCGGGGGATTTTCCTTTTTCCCTTGGCAACAATGACTCAATAGTGAGGGCTCTGCTCAATGTCTGCGCGTATGTGAGACCCCCTTGACTTGCTAGAGAAATCGCTATCTCGTGACGCAGTCCGTTTCTGAACTTCTCTGCGCGTTTCTCATCACTGTCCACCAACGTCGGAGCATATCTTGATAGCTGATTGAAGGCCCTGTCGTACTCAGTCACAGTTCCCGTTTTCTGTCTCAGATTCCAAAACTCATTCTGTTTCTTCTGTCGGTAACATCCTGGTATATATTTCTCATACAATTCAGCCTTGAATTCTTCCCATGTGAAATTCTCCCACTGTTCGTCAGTCATAGTCCGCCTTACTGACTCCCACCAAAAGTCAGCTTCGTCCACCAACTGATAAGTTGCACATGCCACTTTCTCCTCATCATCACAACGGATGTAGTTGAAGATCCGTTCTATTGCCCTAACCCATTTCTCGGCATCCGCAGGTTCGCCCAATCCATCAAACGTTGGAGGTTTTTCCTTGCGAAACTTTTCCTCGGCTGTGCGATTTGGTGCTACTTGTGGAATAGGCTCTTCGGGTACAAATCCCCTACCGCGCCCACGGCCACGTCCGCGCCCTCTACCACGCCCTCTTGGTGCACCTTCCATTCTGATTGACGGACGAGAATCAACAGAAGAAAAGACCCATTTGGCATACATACATACATATATAGATATACATGAGATATATCACTTCTATGGTGTAACCATGTGAAAGACTAGTTCTATGTGGAAACTAATCTAAACTTAAATGGATTAACTTAAGTGAAACCTTAATCTCATGACATTTCTTCTACGTTATAACATATCTATGTTAAACGTTGCTATCTTATCATTTCTTACTTAAATCGATCAAGCGGAGCTTTCACGACTAACATTTCTAAAGTATCCTTGGGTAGTACTCAAACGGTTTGTAAGAGACTCATCATTCATATCGTACCGGCAGTGGACCTAACACGATAACAGAAAACTTTTCATTCATTTAATCATTTGTTTCTTTTGAAACTTTTAAACATATGGACAATAAATGCCCCTTTGATAAAATTTTTCTTAAGCCGGAAAGATTAATGGAATCTGACTCGACCATAAATTCATTGATTCGTTAAGGGCTCGGGTAGTCCCAAACACGACATACATACATACATTGGTTATATGAGTTAAAGGCTCAAAATAACAATATGAAAGGGATAAGCAATTCATATAACATCATCCATTGAAAGCGCGCACTTCTTAAAAACTTTGAAAGGATTTAAAATCATTGAAATTTTTAAGTCGTACCTTTTGTTGCGACAGTGTGACGGCGAGCTGAGGGTCAACAAAATTTTCTTAGAAGCCTAGAGGTACTATTCTAGACTCGACATTAGGAGCTTACGGTTATCAGAGACATGAAAGAAAACTTATGCTCTGATACCATTCTGTCACACCCCAATTCTTGAAGGAATAAACTATAATCGGGGTGCGATTAAAATCATAGAAATGAACAAGGGAATGACCTTGTGAAATTCAAATAATAGGATAAAAGTCGGGGAACAGCCTTTGAGTGAAGAAAGACAAAAATCAAGTGATATTAATCAATCAACAACATTCTAAGCCTTAGGATCACAAGTTCGGTTTCATGCTTCCGATAACCAATGTTAATAACATAGAGCTAGAAGTTGAGAATTTAAACTCGATAAGAAACATAATTCAGAATTTAACATAAAAGTCTTAAGTTGGAGAAACAAAAGACAAATAAGAGCTAGTGTAACAGCGGAAGACAAAATACGGAGTTGAACTCTAGCCTCAGCTCTGCCCCGTCAGCACCGACCAATCAACCTGAAAACATTTGAAAGTAATTTTGGGCTAAGTACTAATGTACTTAGTGGGCTAGCATTTTTATAAACATTTCATAATCATAAGAGCAGTTTATCCAATTATACATGACATGACTTAGAAGGTTTTAAATTGAAAGAACTTCTAAGCATGTTAAAACATTTTATTATATTGCGCGCAATTGTCACACTCCCTTTCCGTTACTCGCTGTGATCTCGGACCTTTTAGCCACCGACAGATCCATTACTCCTGCTTACTTGAACTGAGGGCGTAACCCAGTCAAGTTCCCATTTGGGACCAAATGCTCCGGAACACATCCCGTCGAGCACCCTTATAACGCCTCATACATGATTAGTGCCCGAATGGAGATCAACCCACCGAGTCAGCTAATAGGTGTACACAATTCTCAAATAACGTGTTAGGTCAAAAGAGAACCTCGATCGATTCATTGTTGCGAGCCTTAAACAGAGCAGAGTGCACAAAATATTTTATCGGATAAACAGTTTTTTTATTTCATTGAAACATTTAAGCTCAATAGCTAAACCATACATTTGGTAAATAAGCCCACCTGAATAGGCAAAGCCTGTCGTTTATTCTTAACTCTGAATTGGTATAGCAGTGCTAGTCCTCACGATCCACAAAGCCTACAAGAAATCTATAATCTTAATAGGTCTCCTGAATCTAATATTTAAGTCATGGTGTAGTGCTTAATATTCTATGATTCACTTAGCCGGGTTTTTAAACTTTAATAAATAATTAATTGAAAACATTTCTCTTGAGTTAAGAACACCAACAATATTCTTACTCGACTTTCTTTAATAATTGGAATTATAAATAAAACCAATTAAATCATAAATACTTTTATTGCATGATGCAAATACAATGTCATGTCATGCTTAGCATATAAGTAATTACTTAAAATATGCACATAATAATAATATAATATTATTACGCAAATCATCTTTAAAATAATTAATCAAGCTAATTAAATCTAATTAATTAATATAAGTGTAGTCCATTTAATTAATAGAAGGCAGCCTAAAATTTTAAATAAATAAAGGCCCAACTATTAATTAAAACTGAGTCCATGTTGAATAAATAAAATTAGCCCAATTTCAAATTAAAAATCGGCCCATAACTAATTAAATAAACTGAGCCCAATACTGACTTGGCCCAAGCAAATAAAAGAAATCGGCCCAATAGCAGCACTAGCCCAATTTCAAGCCCACCCAACTCAAACCTAGCCCAAAACTCCCTCCCCCCCTTCTTCTCTCTCTCGCGAATTTCCTCCGGCGGAAATCCGCCACCGCGATTCTACCTCCGGCGATAGCAGCCCCAGCCGCCACCGCTCCTCCCTCTCTTCCACACCCCGGCACGCACAACATCTCTCTCCCTCAAACAGACGCCCATCCCTCTTCTTCTTCAACGGCGAGGAGCGCCGCTGTTCTTGCTGCTCCGGCGACCGCACAGCCGTAAGCCGCGCCATCGCCCCCAGAGGCCGACGGCTCCGCCTCCTCTCTTCTTCCCTTCGACCTCTCTCCTTTCCTCACCTCAAGTCTCCCTCTCACTCTTCCTCTTCCCCTGCCACCGTCCTCGCCTCGCCAGCTGCGGCACCACCATCGCCGCCGAAGCTTGCCGGAGCAACAGCGGCAGCCGCTGACGACGCTCGGCTCTCCCCTCTCTCATCTCCCTCATCGCACCAACTATGGGCTCACGCCCAGACACCACCCCTCGTCCGCCTCCCTCCTTGGCAACGGCGAGGGTGCCGCCACCTCCCTCTCGCTCTGCTGCGCCGGACGGACAACAGCGATGAGCCGCCGCCGACCGCCGTATCACTCCCCAGACTCGGCTCACACACCCAACAAACATATAGCATTCTTCTTCTTCTCTTTTATTCATTTTCGATTTTAATCATTGTAAAACATTTGATATGTTTGCTTAAACACATATATGAGTTTGTATATATATATAAATGAATGTATGCATATGTGTTTCTCTGTGAATGAACGAAAGGAAACATTACAATTTATAGAGTAGAATTTGGAGGTGAAACCTTTAATAAGGTGTCTGTTGGATCAGATTCTGAACATGCTTAGTTGCTGGAATTCTTGAGCTTCGGATTTTTCTTGTGAGAGATGCAATATGTTGGATGATTGTGAATTGAGGAAAGATCATTTAAAGAAAAAATGATGAGTTAACAATTGAATGGATTGATGAGTAGTGTAGCAGCATGGGTTGTGAATAGGGCAGCTGGGCTGAAATATTTGACGTGGGGATGAGATTTGAGGAGATTTGATGGAGATTTGCCTGCAATATTTGACTTGGGGATGAGATTGGAGGCTGAAAATGGGGCATTTAATTGCCTCTGCCACGCATGGTATAAAGCCTGAATTTTGGGGCTGCAGTAGGTAAGTAAGGTGACTGATGGAGGAAATAGGTTATGAGTGATAATTGGACACTCCAAAATCCCTCATGATAAAATCGTCGAGACTGTACTTAATGCTTCAGGGTTTGCTAATTAAAAGCTCTTGAAAATACTTGAATGTTAAATTAAATAAATATGCAATGCATATAAATTCAAAAGACTAAATTTTATAAAAGCTTTTGAAAATAATTTTGTTGGAATAAACTCATTTTCATTTCTCCGGCATAAATCATCTTAATCTAAGTTCAAAATAATTCTAAATTTAATATAAATAGGCGGGGTGTTACACCCGTCGTCCACTTTTTTTTTTTTAGAAATGATTTCGAGGGTTTGTGAATCGTCTGAATGGGGTAGTTCGATTTAGGCTGTATATTCATTTAATTCAACCATTAAATCCTAATTTCGCAGCTTTCTATTTTTTGATTCACGCAAGTAATTATGAGATATCCATTTGCCATCAAATCTTTATTCCCAATCAATACAGCGTTATTTAAGGGATACGAATTGTATTCCAGTTTTCTGTATTTAATACGTCAAAACCACATTCCAATAGTACCCTCATTTTCAATAACGCATGCATAACTTAATTACTTAAAATGAATAAATAGAAATCTTGCCTGCAAGATCTGAACCGTTAGATTAGTAATATCTAAGGTTAAGATTAGTTCTTAATATATATACTAAGAGGAGTTTGTGGAATAACTGCACCCATAGTACATAATACATACTCCCTTTATATATCTATATATATTTCTTAATTTTATTTACATTATTATTTATAGGGTAATTTGTGTATAAATACATGAGCTTTACTCACTTTTTAGTATTTAACATGAAACTTTAAATCATAGTTATAAATACATGAACTTTACTCATTTTTGGTATTATCATGAACTTTTTTTTGAACAAGTATTATCATAAACTTTAAACTTATTTAATTTTTGATTCATTCTTCATTTTTTTCAAATTAAAGATGACTTGTAATGTTTGAATCTTGTTGTGGATAATTCGACGCTGAGATACGATGATGTTGTTTTTTGTTAGAAGAAAATAACCCAAAATTAAAATATGAAAGTGAACAATAAAAATTTTCTTACAAATTTCACAAATTTAGAAAGTCAATTTCATCATTCAAAAAGCCAAATTCAAAAATTCAGAATATAGAAAATGGGCCAAAAATTAAACAGTGAAGATTAATTTTTATAGAGAGAAATTGTCCACGTCAAAATTCAAGCGTTCCATGTCAACTTTAATTTAGAAAACAATGAAAAACAAATCAAAATTAAATAAGTTTAAAATTCATGTATTTATAACTGTGTTTTAAAATTCATGTCAAAAGTGAATAAAGTTCATATATTTATACACCAATATATATTTTGATTTATTTTTAATTTATAATTATAAATAATAACTAAAATTACATTACTAAAATAAAAAAGAAAACAATCGTCCTACCAAACACTCAGGAGCGGTCGCAATTAAAGCCGCATTTCTATGAAATGAAAAAACATGATAAATGATTTTCTAAATGTTATAACATGATTGCGAGGATTTTATAGAGTTGTAAAAGAAACGTCGAGTTTAAAGAAATTTAAAGTTGAGAAAAATGCACTACTGTGAGTTTCACATTTTTCCGAATTGTGTAAAGGTTCTCGATATGCAAGTTCTTACTCATCTTCTCCCAAGCAACTACTTCTTTAATAAATAATTTATCTACTAAATATCAACAAGCAAACTGCATGCACTATGCTAGCTTAGTGCAAATTCAAAATCTCAAATGAGATAAATTAACATCTTCATCTTGAAAGAGGCATTAGAGACCACCACGAGCTTTCTCAAAACAGAAGGCGATGATAATAGGCCCTGCCACATCCCCAATGCCACTTCCTGCACAAAAATACAGACTGCAAAATGACTAACTGCTTTGTGCAGTTTCAAATCTGTCTTGTGAAGGCAGAAACCGATAATCGACTCTTACCGATCCATTGTCCTACCGAAGGCCGAGTTAAACTCGCCCCTATCCCGGCCCCTACTGAGGCGAACACAAGTGAAGCACAACACCCGACAGTGGCACCAGAAACCTTTCGTCTAAGAATTCTTACTTGTTTCGTTGTATCAACGGTGTCTGTATCCATGGCTTTCTTGGCTTTCGAAACAGAAGAAAGGAACTGATAGATATCGATGCCAACGTGGACGATCCATGAAGCTAAAACTCCAAGGAAATGTCCTATTGACACCAATCAAGAAAAGAAAGAAAGAAAATAAGGTGAATTGACAAGAGTTAACAACATATCATGACTTGATAATGAAAGTAAGGCGCGGATAAAAATTTATATGACCTCTAAAAGTGGTTCTGCTCACACGGTATATGTATGTGAAAGTCGGCATTCCTCTTCCAGCCTTCCGAAGGGCGGAGTTGGGAACATCTGCAAGAGTTTATATACAATCAGTATAGCAGCATATGAAAGCTATACAAGAAAACAAGTGACAATACCTTTGAGAACTTTCCAAGCCATGCGTTGTGAACCGTAGTAAACTACAAATCTTTCAAGATAGCGTCTTGTTGTAACTATTGTTGTCTGAGCACATTGACAAAAACCTGAGATTAACTTAGTCCTCCAGCCAGATAAGTAATTAATTCAAGTTTATGAAAAGGAGATCACAGAAATTCTCACCTCAAGCATTATTTGTCTCACTGATTTCTTGAAAGGAATAACCAAATCTATTTTATTTTCTTCCATATCATCTCCTAGAAAGTCATCATCCTCCTCTTCCATGCATAAGTGCGGTTCTAGAAGAGGAAGATAGAATATCGAAAACGACCTCAATGATGTCAGTGCGAGAGTTTTCCAATGAAAAGCTGAGAATAGTGGCTTCATCTCAAAATCATAATGCTTCGTACTGTATGTCAGTGCCTCATTTTGGAAGATTTTTCCAGAGGCAGTCCGTATTTTAGAAAGGTAATCTTCGCCAAATGTGGCACCAGCATCGCAATAAGCATATTGCGTCACTCCATTGCTGAAACCCATCGACCAACATAAGTATATAAGGTAAATTCAGCTAAGAGATTCAGGAGTGTTAGAATAGTTCAGTAAGCATTTTCATGTTGCAAATTTATCAGTTCCATAAAGATAAATTTCCAAGATTAATGATGACTTCAGTTTTATGGCAAATCAAAATTCTACTAGCACATTGGCAAGCATAGGCGTTTCATTTCGTGAGATAACACAAAATCCCAGTTCCATAAGGTGCATATGAAGGTGGATTCATAAAATTTTTGGTACTTATAAGAAATAGTTCCCATTCAATATACTCCCTCCGCCCCTCGTTATTAACACAAAACTCCAACTCTCCACAAACAGATGAGGATCAGCTGCCGTGGGCCAAATCAAACACGGAATGCTAGTAGTTTTAACAAGACACCATCTTGCTCATAAACAGAACACACACATTGTGTTCAGCAGAGGAACATCATCCTCACAATCACAATAATGTCAAGGCTAACACTGGCCAGCATGAGAGAAGTTAAATTCTAACAAAACTTAGAACAATTTAATAAATTGCAATGAGAAAAAGGATAATTACTAGTCTCAAATGCCTTATTCATGCAGTAGTTTCAAACTCAGTTAAGCAAGATACCTCCTAACAATCAACGTTCTAATTAAATGCAATCCCTTCAAAACAATAAGGAAATGGCATCAAAATTTCTACTCACTTAGAGTGTTATTGAATTGATACATTATCAAGCTCAAGCTTAAGCTAGAGTTAAACTTGTGCCGATGGCAAGCTCAAACTTTTATGGTTAGAAAATTAGAATCTAAATAACTAATGTACGTTATAGTAGTCGTAGATGTGACTCACAAGACAAGAGCTTATGCTCGAGTTTCTCTGTGTTCAATTAATCAAATTGCACAAAAACTCATGTTTATGGATCTGCATAAAAACCATTTCCACTCAGAATTTATGTAAACCGACGACAACGATACATGACGATGATGATGATGATGAACATGCTTACCCAAGTAAAGCCCCGAAAGCGAAGGCGTAGGCGGCGGAAGAGCCGCCTAATTTTGCCGGGAATAAGCCTCTTGAATTAAACGTCTGGCCTCCAAAGTTGGGATTGTTTCGTAATAGATCCATTATCGCCATTGTTCATCGGCAAAGATGAAAATCAATATCGGATTTGAAAGATTGTTGTGTAAACGAATGCTTAAATTCTTGGGAGGGATGGGAATGGGATCAATGGAAAGGAAAAAACACAACAGAAAAGCAAATGATGTAATGAAGCCAACGAAATATGGTTATATGCCATGACAAGTGTACCATCCTCGAGGGAGAGAGGGAATATATATAGGATGCTTTGGGTAGTAACATAACATCTCTGTAAATTAATTTCATTTATATGTATTTTATTAAATGAATGGTCAGTATATTAAATACACTGGAATAGGAAGAAGAGTCGTCTATTTTCATATTATTGCTAACTAGTTTGTAGCCCGTCGAATTTCGACGGGAATTAATTATTATATATAAATTTTATTATTCTCTTCAATATAAAAAAGTGAATAAAAGATAAAAAATTTATCAAATAAAAAAAGATCTCAAGATAAATGGAGCGTCCAAAATGGAAACAGTCTCAATATAGGTGGGACGAAGAGAGTAATAATTTTAAATATAAATTTGATAATTATACAATCTGCAGATTATGAACTTCGTTAATATACTCGTATTCGTTTTAAACTTAATTAAAAATAATTTTACTACTCATTTTCATTCTAAATTCATAATAATAATATCAGCTAATTACCCGAATATGCTTAAATTTATTAAATATCTAAATAATCAAATATAAATTGTTATGATAATTAATTATCTATCTTAACAAAAACTCATAACATTTCAAAATAAACATTAACAATAAATAATAAAAGATTAATAAATAGAGAATTATTTAGAATCACAATTAGTGAAGTCTTCCGCAAAAAATAAATTTGGATTCCTGAACATCTATATGTATGTGTTAACAATAAAGAGTATGAATAATAAAAACTATACAATTAACAATCAATATATGTCTGTTTCTGGACATTACAAAGTATACATTTATAATAAATATCATAAATTATAAAAGATTAGAAATTAATTTATAATAAATGTAGAAATTATACATTATACGAAATCTTTTTAGAATTTATATACCAGTCATGTCGCAAACTCAATTCAAAAAAAAAATTACTACCAATTTTTGTCAAAACACGTATAGTAATATCCGTTAATTATTCTCAAACTTGTTTAAGTTTATAAATATCTAAAAAGTCAAATATAAGTTGTTACAATAATTTATTATCTGTCTTATTGAAAATCAAAAGATAAGAAAGTAAATATTAATAATACCTAGTATAAATAATAAAAGTGTCTGATACCTTTCTCTACAATTAATAACCCTACAATTCAAAAGTGGTCGGTACGTTTCTCTACTAAACACACTATCAACTAAATATTTCTTTAAACTTGTATCATTCAATTTCATAAATTAGGAAATTATACAATTTAAGAAGTATGTTTAGAATTTATAGACTCGTACTAATCATATCTTATTAAAAATAATTTTATTGCTTGTCCTCTTCCCATACTCGTATAGTGATATCCGCTTATTACCTAATTTAAATAATGAAATATAATTTTTTACAATAATTGATTATTCATCTGAAGAAAATTTTGACATTACAAAGTAAATATTAATAAATTGTTTAAATAACACACAAAATTAAAATGGATAAAATATGTTCTTTAATTTGTCATTTTCTAGGAAACCCATTGTGTATCATGCTTCCTTATAATTGTCTTTCAGGTCGTCGTTCACTTTTCTAAAATCATTGTAACACTTTGTGCCTCTGACGTGATTCAATACCATTTGGTTTCGGCACGATTATTAAAGAGAATATTATTAGTGTTTAAAGTATGTAGGTAATAAAAATATAAAATTAATAAAGTAGGAGATGGAAGGTGATAAAGTAAGAAAGAGAATGTAATAAAGTGATAAAGTAGGAAAGAGAAGATAATAAAGTAGGAAAGAGAATGTGAAAAAGTGATAAAGTATGAGAGAAATGTAATTAAGAATTCTTATTGTTTAGCTAATTGTTACCATTTATAGAAATGAGACAAGATCGTGGGACAAACAAAAAAGGAATACGGGACAAGATCAATGGGACGGAGGGAGTAAAATAAGTTGGTAACAATAAAATGTTCAACTTTGTTAACGAAAAAATAATAAAATATCCAACAATAGTTTGAATTCATAGAAGCAAAGCATCTCAAAAATACAGAAAAATGAAATGATGAGACTTTATAATATTTTGTCATTTTTTTTATTTTTATATCTAAATATTTAATATTAAGTATTCGGGTTTCGAGCTAGCCCATCGAGTTAGTCAGGCCAGCCCTATCGGGTGTCGGGCTATTCGGTTACGGGCTAATCGGGTTGTAACTTTTATCGGGTTGAAAATATTCAACCCTAACCCTCTCGGGTGGCGGGTTAATCGGGTCAGCCCACGGGTTTCGGGCTAGATTGACATCCCCAGCAAATTGCACAAATGAATTAAATTATACGGCCACCCTTTCAAAAACTTGTACCTCGTTTTAAACAGTGTATTGACGGCACCTTCGACTCCAATGTATACACCACTGATGAGGGAAGAAAGACCGGATCTGCAGCTAAAGAAAAAAAGTGTTGAACTTTTCAGAATTTCAGGAAGTAAAAATAAGCAACACAAATCAAATAGTGCAAGCACAAGTATACAATAGTTCATGAAAATGGAACGGGAAAGCATAAAAAATTGAATAACCTTTCATAATTAGATCTAATTAATGTACCTCTTGCAAACCAAATAAACTGTCGAAAGCAATTTGATTTGCCTCAAGCATGAGATGACCAAGAAACAACAAAGGAAAAACGACTAACATCCATAATTTCTGCAGACCCAAGTCATAATTTCTAGAACAAATGAAAAAAAGGCACCGAAAATAGAACCCTAATCAGCCTTTGCGTACGAATTTCACAATACACGAGCAAGATATCATTTGCAAAGAGAAATAGTTGCGAAATTTCACCCAAAACCCACCCACCTTCGAAAGGATCTGCCGAATAAAATAAAAAACCAGCTGAAGAACTTGCGTTGTTTTGTCGAAAGAGGCACCGCTGAAGGGCGGGATTTATGGTTCTCCGATTTTGATTCAATTTCAAGGATAAAAATGTAAAGTACCAATTTAATCTCAATTCACTGTTCATTCGATATTAATGAACTGGGGGTGAGCATTGGTTTGATTTTCTCGGACGCACAGTGAATTAGCTGCGGGCTTCGGTTTATATGCGGGCCTGCACTATTATTTACAATGCCTATCAAACGGAGTGTTAAGTTGAGAAATACAATTTATCTAATCTAATAGACCCTATCAAACCGAGCCTAAATGGATAATCTAAACCCTACGAGAAGTGTTCAAAATGGTCATATAACTGTACTCATCTAAATAATATCAGCACACAAATATATGGCATTAATGACACTAATATGGCCATAAGTACCATTCGTGCAACACTGAGTATATAGCACTAATGACACTAATAGTGTCATGTGTGCCTAACCAGCGCGCAAACCCGAATCTTGTCCGCCCTAATTATGGGCAAAATAGTCCTAAAACGTAAAAAAAAATGGCCAAATTTTGTGTTTTTTCAATTAGTGGCCAAATATTGTGTTTCCTTCTCAAAATGGTAATGCAAGTATATTGTTTATATATATATAGGAGATGACTAGAATAAAAACACTCTTAAATGTATAAAATATAAATGATTTTAAGCCCTTAGATCATCAAGATCTACGGTTGATTCGTAACCTTGTTGGATGAATTCGTGGTCCTGAGTTCGAATCTCAAAGGTATGGAAAGGTTAGGATATAAACATTTCTTAACATATAAAATACGAACTAGCTAATGTATGAATTATATGTAGAACACGTATGAATTCGTTGTATAAATTTATGAATTGCGAAAAATAAATTTTTTGCTACCTATGAGAATCGAACCCGGGACCATGAATTCATCAAATAAGGTAATGAATCAACCGTAGATCTTGATGATCTAAGGGCTGAAAATGATTCTTATTTTATATTCTAAGTGATGTTTTTATTTAAGCCCACCCCTATATATATGGTTCTTATTTCATTAAAATACTTTTAGAATATAAAATTCATTTTTTTTTACTTAATTGTCTATAGTATGTACGATATTTAGGGGGGGTGTATTCAATTCAGAATTTAAAATATTTTTTTTGTATTTCAAAAGTCTATAGTTATTCAATTCATATTTTAAATACTCCTTAAAAATCTATTGGTATTCAATTATGAATCTTAAATATCCATCGAAATCTGATGATATTGAAAATTTGTGTGATTTTAATATGTCATGGACTCTATAAGATTCTAATGCCTTAATATAAATACAAAATTCCTCCAGAATATCACTTCTACATAAGAGATTTTGACATCTTCTCTCAAGCCAAAATCAACAAGAAAAGAAAAGAGAAATCAGGTATGTCCAAATTTTCAGCTATTTTCATTCCTTTTTTCTCTCAATTTTTTTTTTTACTTACTTCTCTCAAATATCGACCATCGTTCTAGAATGGTGCAGTGAAAGGGGATTTTGAAAGTTTTTTTGTGAATAGATATAAGGGCACTTTTCTCCATTTTTTTTTTTTTTGCTTTCTTCTCTCAAATATTGACCATAGTTCTGCAATGGTACATTGAAAGAGAATTTTGACAATTTTTGTGAATAAATATAAGATCACTTCTCAATTAGATATATTTTCTGCCAAAAAAAAAAATGGTCCATCGGTAAAAAAAATTCCTGTCTTTTTTCTCAATATATATTTATAAGATTGACTAATCTATATATACATATAAAAGCTAAATCAATTTCTCGTCAAATTATCAAAAATTTCCTTCAAAATTTTATAAAGTCTATGAAAATAGAGATAAATCAATCTAACATAATCTGCTAAACTCTACATAGAATTTAAACAATCCATGAAATTAACGAAATCCACAAATTATAAAAAAATCAGTCAAAATCTTTTAAATTTTTATTTAAATACACCCCCTTAGAATACCAATTTGAGTATTTTGCGAATATGGATATACTGATAAAATCAAATAAGAAAACATACAAATTTATTGTGTGATCTGATCGTCAAATTAATAAAAATGAATATAAGAGAATATGTTAAAATCAACATGATATTGTTACATAATTTGTTTGCATCTTTGTTACTCTCTCCGTCTCACTTATCTTGACACATTTGCTTTGGGCACGGAAATTAATAATAAATGGTTAAGAATGTAAAGTAGGTAGAGACTACTTATTTTATGTGTGTAGATATAGTAGGGACCACATATTATTTTTGAAAAGTGACATTATAAATTGGATAAACTAAAAAATAAAGTGTGACAAGATAAGTGAGACAGAGAGAGTATTTAATAATATTACATAATTTATTTGCTATCACACTTAAGTTTTTATGATTGATTAGTAGATTTGTTTGAATGAGTTTTTGTGAGAGATAGGGGTGAGCAAACCCAAAACGAACCCACCCAGATCGACCCGACCCAGCATACCTATGCGGTCTGGTTCGGGTCCAATTTATAGAATCGAAAATATTTTGGGTCGGTCCGGTCTGGACCCGCTCGAACCCGCTGAACTCGGACCGACCCATACATTTATAAAATATAATTATTTAATTTATATATTTAAAATAATATTAATAAATTTTAATACTTTAATCCCTATTATTCCCTAGAATCTGAATTCCCCTACCGGTATTGAGTTAAAAGTTCAAATCTGAACTCAAGTGAAGTTTGAAATCCCTAGCCGCCTGCCACCCCTTACCCACTCAAACCCGCTGGCTGCCGGCCGCACCTCCGCCCAGCCTCGAGCTGGACGCCACGATGGCCCACACCTTCCCCTATGTCACTCAGTATGCTGCTTCGCCCGCGCCCAGACCTGCAGGCCACAGCAGGCCCACGCCGCCCCCACTCCCCAGCAGCAGCAGCCACCCCTCGACGCCTCGCCCAACAGCCGAAGCGGCGCTGGAGTTCTAGTGGCCGGATTTTGAGTAGTGGCGGCAGCAATTTTTCTTGACAAATAAGAGGAGGATTTTCTGCAATTGTGAACGAAGGCATGGGAGAGAGAAAGAGCATTGGGGCTTCCAGCCATGTGTGATTTAGGGTGAAGGAAGTTGGGCCACTTCTTGGGCCTTGTAATTTTTTTTAGGTTTGGTTGATGTTTGGATCAATAATGGGATGTCGGCGGGTTGGACCAGACCGAACCGGACCCGTTGTTCGGGTTCGGTTCGGTCCGGTCCCGGGTCGGTTCACACCTAGGATTCAGTCCAGATCGGTCCAATAATTTAAAAAATTCGGTCCATCAAATCCGACGGGTCGGTTCGAATCGATCCGGGTCTGACCCCTGCTCACCCCTATTGAGAGATAGTGGGGATATAAAATAAAATGTGATTTATTGGGGAGAGCTAGAATAAAAACACTCTTAAGGGGCCGTTTGATTTGCAATTTAGGATTTATTAGGATTAAAATTATCTTGAGAAATTAGTGTGGATTAGTGTGGATTTATATTATTTTATGGGTGTTTGATATCATGGCTACTTAATCCTATATTATGTTTGATATCCATAGGATTATGCTGGATTATATTATCTAATACCAAAACTATCCTCACATAATTTTAAAAATATCATGTGTGTCCACCATTACTTGGGCATTTGCATCGATATGCGTGAGGAAGGGTAGCAGAATTTTTATCCAACTTCTCAGTATTAAATTTATCCGAGGGGGGTGGGCAGATTATTAGTATGGGTTAATCCCACAAAATAGCATGGAGAAGTAGGATTAAGTAGGAGTTGACCATATTAACTGCACATGATATCAAATATCACACTAATCTGTATTAATTTAATTTATCCTACCTATAAACCCATATCAAACGGGCCCTAAGTGTATAAAATATAAATGATTTTCAGCCCTTAGATCATCAAGATCTACGGTTGATTCGTAACCCTTTTGGATGAATTCGTGGTCTTGGGTTCGAATCCCAAAGGTAGCAAAAATTTATTTTTCACAATTCGTAACCATGTTGGATGAATTCGTAACCCTGTTGGATAAAATTCGTACATTAAAAAACGTTTATATTTATATTTTAAGAAGCGTTTTTACTTTAGCTCTCCCCTGATTTATTTATTTATAACTTTATGTTAATGATGATGAAATTGAGGTTTAATATAAAAAAAAAGAAAGAAAAAGATGACATCCCTTAAAAGCACAAAGACGCAGACTAAGGACACAAAACTCGAAAGAAGCAAAAAACAAAAGACGACTCAATCAATACTTAATCTCAGGATAATCATCCATTATGCATACTAGGACTATTGCTAAAATCAATCATAAAGTCCCTCGGTTTGTGACTCATTTCTCCCGCATTCCTAAGACGACTTTTTATGCTACCTTCTGGAGCTGCCTGCATAGGCTCCCTTCCCATGCCCTTTTTCCGAGCCCTTTGGACGATCGCGTCCTCTCTTCGGCTCCGATAGCATCTGCATCCCCTGAGTAACCTACTCTTCTAGTCGACTAGCAATATCCTTCGACTGTTGAATAGTCGGAGAAGTAACTGACTGAGGTTCAAGAGCAATATATATTTTAAAATTATAATTCAAATCAATTTAAAATTGAGATTATCTTTTTAATATAGTGTAGATTGATAATTTCATTTTTATTTGAAGGTGAGATTCTGACGGACACTCACCATCACCAATGCATTTAATTGTGCAATGAAGTCGGTAAATAGACATCTCACTTAGGGCATGTTTGATGGCTATTATTAAGGGAGATTAATTAACATAGACCCATTGTCTCGGAGTTTGATGGGCTCCATTAATAATATGCCAGGCCCGCCGAAAATTAGAAGCCCGCATCAATTTCACTATTCCGCTGACTTAATTCATCCACCGCACCCCCAGATCAAATTTTCCTTCTTCAACAGTGATTTCTATTAATTTTCCCGTTACAATTTTACCCTTCAATTCACTTCAAAAATCGAAGGCTTCGTGAATTGCCACCTTACTGCGCCATTTATGTGTCATAGTGGGCAACAGTTCTTCAAGAATTCGCCGGGAGAAAAACGTCGAGTGCGTCGTAGGTGATGTATTTCGATATTTGAAAATTTTGAAATCAGATTTGGGGAATTTAGTTCCAGTTTTTTTTTTTTTGATTGGTCCCTCTGTTAAATACCACAAAAACAAATGCTGGGTGAAATCAAATTTCGAAGAGGTTGAGCTTTAGGTGTTATTTGTTAGACCATTCCCTTTTGTTTTTTATTTTTTTTTCTTTTTTTTTTCTTGGACGTTTGCTGCAAATTTGTGTTCTGTGTTTGTAAGAAATCAATTGGTTCAGCAGATTCCTAAGCCTAGCTTGCAGCTTGAAATATGAATGGCAAAATGAGATTCGTAGATTTACCAGGACATTGTGTTGTAGCTTAATATTTGACAGCTCTTCTAGCATTTTAATCTTTCACTCTTGTTCTTCTTCTTCTTCAGTTTTACTTTTTGATATGGGCAACAAATTGAATTGTGGTGACTATTTCTAATTTTTGGATTTTTAAAACCTTTTGAACTTAGGTGTGTCCTGGACCTGGATTGGTGGTCTTGTGCTTGTGCAGGCTGTTTTCGTTGTGCGAGGGTTTCATCTCCACCAAAACAGATCAAGGTACTTACACCTATTTCATACCCATCGTGAATAGAAAAACTGCTCATGCTCTTGTCGTGAATTACTGTGACTATTTCTTATACGATTCTTATGTCGTTAGTCTATGAGGTGTCTGGCTGCGATAATTTTATATATGAATGCGGTATGCAATTGTGATCGGCAGAATATTGTTAACAATGAATTGCTGTTATTTCCAAGTGTGTCTTTGAGTATTAACAAATATCGTGTCAGTTTTTTTGGTGATTGAAGAACTATGTGTGATTTGAATATGATATTGAATTTGTATGCTCCTGAAGTTTGCCATTTGGGAAATTATCCAATTATGATAAATTTGTTGGTAGTTTTTGAATTTGGGTATTATGCACATGTAGAGTATATGAGCTGTCTTTAGTTTGAATTACACGTTATTCGTCTGTATTGCTTTGGGGTAAAAGTTGTCATTCGTTTGCAGACTCGTGTTCTACGTTTGTTTGTTGTGAATCATAATGCCGACAGACGATGTTGAAACCCTGTGTATATACTTGTTGATGGAAGAGCAACTTCTCTGTCAAAAGTTGGTTTTATTATTGGTAGCTTACCACATTATGGTTAGGATATCGTCACGCAAACGAAAGAGGGGTTCCGACCTGCCTGCTTTTGGTATTATTGAACGTATTCATGCTCAAACCATGCATATGACTAGGCTTGTGGGTGTTAGTGATGTCGATTGTCTATCGAACTTACGTATGGACCGCAACACATTCGGTCGTCTATGTACTTTGCTACGTGAGTTAGGGGGGTTAACAGATGGAAGGTATATTAAGGTCGAAGAGCAAGTGGCAATGTTTTTATCCATTCTAGCACACCACAAAAAAAATAGGGTTGTTAGGTTCGATTTCATCCGGTCTGGTCAAACTGTGTCAAGATTCGTGCATCTCGTGCTGAAAGCAGTTATCAAATTGCACGAAGTTTTATTCATCAAACTCGTTCCCGTTCCAGACGATTGTGCGGATAGCAGATGGCGATGGTTCAAGGTAACTCATTTTCATACCTTTCTTCATATTTTAGATTCAATTATTCTGCCTACTCATCTTAAGTTTCAAATGCCTTGAGAGTTATGTTAATTCTACTACGTAGGGCTGTTTGGGTGCTCTTGATGGCACGTATATAAACGTCATGGTGAGCAATGCTGACAAGCCTAGGTACCGGACACGGAAAGGGCAGATTTCTACTAACACACTCGCTGTTTGTGATCGTAATATGAAGTTTGTCTACGTTTTGCCTGGTTGGGAGGGTTCGACAGCTGATTCGAGAATATTGCGCGATGCCCTCGTACGAGTTAATGGGCTGAGAGTGCCTAAAGGTATTACTCTTTGTTATCACACAACTTCTATGTACTTTGGAAATTAATTGCTTTTCATATTCTGACAGAGCAGAATTGGTAATAAAACAGGAAACTATTGTCTAGCAGACAACGGGTACGCCAACAGCGAGGGGTTTTTAACTCCGTACAAGGGTGTACGATACCATCTTAAGGAATGGGGACCGAACACAGCCCGACCGCAGAATGCAATGGAGTTATTCAACCTAAGGCATTCGAAGGCACGAAACGTTATTGAACGTGCCTTTGGAATCATGAAAATGCGTTGGGGGATATTGAGAAGTGCAACCTTTTATCCCGTGAAGACTCAGGTCTGACTTATCATGGCTTGTTTCATTCTTGATAATTTCATCCGTGCGGAGATGCCCGACGACCCAATTGAACACGAGTTTGACAACGCAGCCACAAATGAGCAGAATGATGCTGAGATTGAGGGCGATTTCATCGATGTAATCGAGTCCTCTCCGGCCTGGAATGCAGAGCGAGATGCAATTGCACAATCCATGTGGAACAATTATGCGAACAACATTTGAACTGCTTCATCCATGCATATTTTAGACTGAACCTTGTCTTGTTGTTTGGGTTGTACACATTTGCTATTGACCTTATTAGAAGTTGTGTATGCTGATTGCTGGATATGTGAGGCTTTCAATTTAATGGGTTTTCTGTTTATATGCTTGGAGAATGAGCTGCTTGTTAGATATCATTGGTGCTTGTCAGTAATATAGAAAGAACTTCAACAGGGGATATGAATAGTTTGTTGTGTATGCTTTACGGTAGAATATGCTTTATCGTGTCATTGTGCTTTAATATTAGACTGATGGGCATCAAAATTGTTTTGGTTTCAGATATATGGACAGGCATCCTGCGCCGGACTGTAGTTGCAGGCGCGGACGGATGTTGCTAATGTGTGCCGGCCCGAAGGCTCAAAACCCAGGAAGGTGGTACTATAAATGCCCTACAAGGAAGGGTCACGTAGGAGGCTTTTTTTGGTACGACGAATACCATTGTGGTTTCCCAGGAACAGTCCCGATTACAAGCTGTTGTTCAGCAAGTACTTACCAACCATTGGACGAGGAGCACGCGTCCAGCCCCGGAGTTGTAGATTCTCCGCAGCCGAGATCCAACACTCACGTTAGAGTTGGCCCCAGGGATGATGTCCAAGTTCCTCTTTTCTATGTGTTGATTCTCACGCTCGTTTGTGGGGCTCTAATTGGGAAGTTGTTGATATAAGTTAGGCTGTTATGAATTTGGATTAAAAACACTTGTGGGAAATTGTGTGTAGTAGATAGGTTGCTCCCATTATGTTGGACACTCTTGTTTAGGATTTTGCGTTTATGGATTATTAATCATGTTGTTGTTGGATTTTAAATCCTCTTTTGTGAAAAAATCAGGCTCAAAATGGATGTCTATATATTACTCCATATAATTGTATCTTTTTCTGCTATGATCTCATAGAACTAATAGATTTCATATATATAATTGTATCTTTTTCATATAATTAAAAAAATAGATTTCATATATATAGAATTTATAGATCTCATATATAGAATTAAAAAATAGATATCATATAATTGTGGCCATTCTGCTATGATTTATATAAGGGAAATAGTTTTCAACCAACAAAAAAATTTCATAGTATCATGTTTTCTATCTCAAATCCATGTAGATTTCATAGATCACAATCACATAGATTTCATAGATTTCATATAATAGTTTTCAACCAAAATGGATTTCATAGATTTCATATAGTTTTCATAATATAATACATTTCATAGATTTCATAGATCACATAGATTTCATAGATTTCATATATATCATAGATATCTGCAATTATATAGATTTCATAGATATAGTAGATTTCATATATTTCATAGATATGATAGATTTCATAGATATCTGCAATTATATAGATTGCAGACATTCCAAAATTTAATTACATATACTCCCCCCACGGATTCACCTAGAGTTTCAGAGACAGGGGGGAATATCTAAAAAAGAAAACATTGAGTCATAAGGGAAATAGTCATATAAACAACAAAAGAAGCAACAACCTAAGCAAACATTCACCAAGCTTTAAGGCCAAGGAGCCCACGACGAAGCACAGGAAGCCTCACAAACGGCAGGGGATGTGACATCACCGGAGTCATCGTTATCATCGTCATCGAGATCCATCGGCTCACGATCAACAACATTTGGCACCGGGAATTGCAGCCGTCACTCGATTGATGGCCAGTTACTAGCTCCACCGGCTTTTCCATCACCGAACTGTCGTCGTGCTAGCGTATGCGGCCCGCTAAGCGGGGGAGCGATGAAGGGGGGGATGTCACATCTGCTTCGGAGTATGCGGGCTCAAATGGCTGCATCCTGCTCTTCATAGGCTCCGCAGACGAATCATCACTGATGATGATTACATTGCGGCTACGCGATGACTCCGATTTTACACTCTGTGCATCGAAGAGGAGGCTCAGATTGCGCCACTCGGGTTCTCCTTTCCAGAAAAAAGCTTCGGCGAACTCATCGTCCTACAAATATGAAACAAAATCAGCAAATGTACAAATATCAACTTAATCCATGATCCAAATGTTGTATAATATTTGCTTACCTTGATTATTTTCTTCCAAACCACGTCTGCTGCAACAACCATGTTCCTTTCGACATCCCAGTATGCACCCTTCACATTGGTCATGCGCTTGAAGGTCCTGTGGCGACCTTCTAGGAACGCGAGTCGATCTTCAAGTTCGATGAGCCCAAAGGTAGTGTTGAAGGTGCGGTTGAAAGCGTCGAGTGTGCAGAGCTTTGCGTGCACAGATTTGTGCGGCGGGAGAGGGCTGTATTCATCCTTCTTCGCGATCAACGCCTCCAATAAGAAATTGTCACGCTTGGCAGTCCACTGGTCATCATAGATATACAGGGATTGAGCGTCGATCTCACCTAGGGAATCCATTTGTGGCTGGAAAGTTTGGTTGTGCGAGAGAAATTGGTGAAGGGTAAATGCATGAAAGGGGGTGTTGGGGTGTTTTATATCCATAAATGTGATTAGCCTACATTGATTTGATGTATATCCACCATCATCTCCGAGAAGGTGGAAAGACTTGAGTGGCTTTTCAATTCTTGCAGCCAAATTTTTTTTAGTATTTTCTATGGATTCATGCAATTGTGATCTTATTATTTGCATGCAATTATATTTACTTGACCTTCATATGGAATTAATTATAGTGTACCATATGAATGCCATTTCAATAAATTTTTTCCCACTGTTATTTTTAAATTTTATTTTCTGCCAATAAATTAACATATTTCCCTTCCTATAAATTGTGCTTCTCACGATTTGACCTTCTAGTAGTTGGCACATATTCATTACTTGAAATGATTTTATTTTGCAGGTAGCCTTAAATAGATCAAGGCGCATGAACCCATTTTAAGGCTCAAAATGGCTGCGCCAGGAGTCTTTCACTTGAAAGAACTATGTCATTTCAAGTTTAATTTTTTTTTCAACCCCCAACTGCCCATTCTTAATTTTTGTACTGTAATTTTCATTTTTTATATATTTTCGGTCAGAGATAATATCAAGTATTAACCATTATATATGCTAATCTCCCCCTTCAAGTGAAGAGCACATAAAAATTCCATAATCTCTTGCCACTTCCATCACAAAAAAGGCAAAAAATGAAATCATTCGGAGAGCCTTCACAGGAATGGTTTCTTTATAATGGGATATGGAACATTGCTCTCGATTCGTACTTGATCAGGCGAATGGTGGAGCGTGAGGAGGAATGTAAGCCAGTGCATCCCGCCAATTCGCCGCATGCTTACATATGTGCAATGGAGGCATTGAACAAAGAAATCGGAGCCAACGTCACCTACAACGACGTACTTGATCGCGTCAATTTCCTGAAGAAGCGCTACAATTGCTTCAAGAAGCTTGCATTTCGGGTAGAGACGAAGTGGGGTAAGCTTAATAATCGAGTTACTGCCGATGACAAGGTTTGGAAGATAATCTTTCAGGTATGTAATATCGGCTCATATTCTACATATTACAACCTCATAAAATATGTCTGTGGATTCCTAGATTCATAGCTTATATGGGCTGAAAAGTTTATTGCACCTTTTTTTCCATCATTCATCCCCAACTCAAGGATGATGACTTTGCTAGAGCCTACTACGAGAATGGAGATCCTCTGTGGTCCAAGCTCTGCCTACTTTTCGGGTACGACGCCACGAAGAAGGAAGCATCCCCCACTGAGATCATAATAGGAGACTCCACCGATGGGTTTGCGGAATCGAAAACTAACAAAAACATTTCCATCTCCGAGGAAGAGGTGAAATCTCCTGTGGTGAAACCCCCAACAGCCCGAAAGCTTGTTTTCGATGACATCGGGGAGTCGAGTGGCGGGCCATCGGCAGCCAAAATGCATTTCCCATGAAGCCAAAATCCAACTCTTGTAAGGAAGGTTGTGTTGACCATATCTCATGATGTTTTATTGTATCTAAATATTTTGCAAGCATGAATTAGGCCACCATTAGGCACATCTCCTGTAACAACTTGCTTGAACTAGCTCATCTTTTTTTATTTTGTACCAGCAAGTGCTTCATTATAATAGTTAAGATGGAGTTCATTTTATTATGAAATGTGAATTTTGGTGCATTAATATTGACATAATGATGTTGTGATGAATAAATTAGACAAAACTAAATCCATGTACTCAAGGAGATCAGGAAATCGCCAACAAATCACTTGCTGTTTCAAATAAAACCAATTTTGGGTACACAGAGAACATATGAAATGGAGTTTCAAACATTGGGAAATCCATACACATATTAAACCCAACACAGATTGCAAAACATATTTATATATAGGCATCTACTAATTCGTTTTCAATATCTATACAAAAAAGAATTAACAGAGAAGCATACATTAATATCAACCATTTGCTTCTTCTTACTCCCTCCGTCCCACTCCAATAGGCTCACTTCTTTTGGGCACGGAGATTAAGAAAACTTACTTTTTAGTAGGAAAATGGTAGTAAAGTGGTGTGGTCCACACCAATTAAGTACAACTTTTTTACCCAAAAAGGAAACTGAGCCTATTGGAGTGGGACAACCCAAAAAGGAAACTGAGCCTATTGGAGTGGGACGGAGGGAGTACTATTTACAAAAACCATCATTTAATTACAAAATAAAGCATCCATAAGATTCACAGAATAAGACCAAAATAGCACATGCATATATATCTAACCTAGAGTTGCTTCTTCATGAGTATACGCACGACATATGGTGGCTTTGCATCATGAGGAAGTGCCATAAACAATTCAAGTGCCTGCTTGTCACCTGCCAGGATTTCGTATGCCTCAAATCTGTCATCCATGGTTAAAGTGGGCATGTTGCTCAATTGAGTGAAGACTTCTTTCCTAGCAGCACTTAAGTCCTGCTCATACCCAACTCGCGATGCCATCGTGTCCATCCTTTCATTGGCAGTCTTGCTCATTGATTCTATGACTTGGCAAAGAACATCGTACGCGTGGTCAGCCTTACGTTTCTTGCTAGAAGCTCTTGGAGCACATCCCACTTTGGGAGGCTGGCACACACTGTCATATGCTTCCTCATTATCTGCATCTGTATCAAATTGTGCATGGTAATCGCCCTGCATTCCATCATTGTCAACTTCATCCCCGTGCTGCATTTCGTTAACTGCATCCGCGGCATCTTCCGCTGCCAAACCAGTAGCACGATCCTTTCCGAATATCTCCTTCCATGCTTCCAAATGGGGCCAACTCTCAGTATTCATCTTGCTGCGTTGGGGTCAACCTACACACATGGACACGGTAAGTGAATCACCATACAAATTAATTAGAAAAACCAAATACATCGTCAAGGTAACTAAAAAAAATCTGCGCAAAGTTGAACTACCTTTAAGATCTCAGGCCAAAGCTCTGCATCACAGTCTATCATGTGCCTACCGTCGACATTGAAACCCACACCAGTCTTCCCCAAAATAAGTACCAGAGAATTATAGTTCTTTTTCCACGTTGAAATTCTCGAATGGATATGCGGTATACCTTTGAGATCCGTCCCTGGTAACACATGCTTTACCGACTCTTCCAGCTTTCCTAGATACCCAACTCTGAAGCCGTTATCCGACTTCCAACCCTGCACCACAAGCTCCTTCAGTGCCCCAAGTAGCACCTCCTCTTCTCGCATCGACCAACTACGTCGAGTCTTATCGGATTTGTTGCCCTTGCCCTGTGCCATTTCGTTGCTTGCAGTGTCTGATTGTTCATAAAAAAACACAGATTAATTACCTAACCGTCAATGTAGCATCAAAATAATAAATAGAATTCATGGCTCACATCAGCATCTCCTGCTACCTTCTCACAAATTTCATAACTCGCTTAAACAGACTGGAATTTTGATTCAATAAGCCACGATTATTAAGAACATTTGATTCGAAGTAACCACAACATATTACGGTCATATATGATTCATGAATATTAAAATCTAAAGACATATCTAAACAACAAACATGAAATCGAAGTCAACGGCCTTAAATTGTAGTAGTGAGTTAATTGAGCGAAGAATCAATGGACGAGCAAAGAAAAACGTTGTTGGAAAGCAAAAATCAATTAACAATAACAAGAGTATTCACCTTGCTGGGAGGTGCTCATGGTGTTTGAAGTTATGTTCTGGTGAAGGGTTCGCGCACGCAATGATTTAGCGGCAAAACTTCAGACGATTACACAGGGATGATAATGTAGATGCCAAAAAGGATGAGAGAAAATGAATCGTGGTGGAAGACACTCCCGCGTGCTGAATTTGTAGGGCGCATTCGATATTTGCCGCCCTGATTTCAACAAATTGGCGGCATTTTTGGCTTCTCTCTCCCCAAATATGTGAAGGACATTACAGTCATTCTTGTAAATAGTAGAGGCTAATATGGTAATTTCAAGTGTTATACCTACTCTTTTCTACGAATGAAAAATTATATTGCTATACATCAAACACCCAAATTAAGTTATACCTATATTACTTAACTTGTATCAAACAAAGGATAAAATAATTAAACTCATCAAATAGAGATTAAATTATCTCTATCTACTAATATCTTCATTTCTACGCAATACTATCAAACGTGCCCTTAAACTTCAATCTAATATATGAAAATAGATATCTCACTTCAAACTTCAATCTAAGACATCAAAGTCACTCTCACTCGGCCGGAGATCTTTTCATCAAAGTATGGACAACTTATATTAATTTATTCAAATATAATATAGTATTTATACTAGTGATGTACATGTTGCAAAAGTTTCTTTGTAATATGTATTAATTTCATAATAATAAATAAATTCAATTGGGAAGTTAAATTTGTCGATACAAATTTCATATAAGGATAAAATGATAAATTACTATTAATATCCATCATTTATATTTTTTTTACAATAATGTAGTCGTTCGAAATTTTGGAGCATTATCTATGCCAAAATGGAATAATGATAGACTTTTTTCTTTTGAAAATTGAATAATGATAGACTCAATAGTCAATAATATGTTTTCATTTATCAATTTTCCATCAGAAATCAATTTAAGGTAACGGATGACAATTAATAAATAGCTAAGTTTGTTGAACTGAAGAACGTTACTTGTTAAATCTATATAATGATATAAAGCCCTAATTGATTAAAGTATGTTCACTCGAAAAATTGATAATTAAAGTGGGGTCAAATTACGATCATATTGTAGAAAGAGGAAGACATTTAAGACGTATTTCGCGATATTTTCTAAATTATGATTAATTTTTTATGTAGAGAGAATATATTACAAAAAAATGTTAAAACTTAGAAGTAATAAAATAAGATTAGCAAATAGCAAAGCAACATTTTTCATTTCCGCCATCAAATACAATTATCTCGTCTATTTTATTTTTATATATTTTGTCTGGTTTGTAGCTTCAACTGCTGGAATGAGGTCACGAGTCAAACACAAATCCCAAATCCGCACGCAAAAATCTTGGCCAAACCCCTCAGCCATATGAATTGGATAATTTTCTCACCCTTTAATTCCACTCACATAAACGTATAAAAATCTCACCACACACCCACAAACAAATCTTTCCTCCAATTCCCAAAATACCAAAATCCCTTCAAGTAATGGCCGCCTCCACGGCCTTCTTCTCTTCAATTCTCAACCTCCCCACTTCCAAGATCTCAAATTCCGATGTGGGTTTCAACCGGATCCGCTTCTGGGTCCAAAAGAAGCAATCTTTCACTCCGGCAATCCCCATTTCAATCGGCGACGGCATCCCCTCGTCTTCGGGCTCCTGCAATTCAGCTGCAATCTCCAATTCTCTCACTCTCGATCACGACAGCATCAACGATGAGGAGGTTAAGAAGGCGGAGTCGATAATCGGGTCGAAAGTCCGGGTCAAGGTGCCCTTGAAGGTGTACCACGTGCCCAAGGTGCCCGAATTGGATCTCACGGGCCGGGTCGGGTTGTTGAAGCAGTACGTCGGAGTTCATAAGGGGAAGAGGATCTCGGCGAATTTGCCGTACAAGGTGGAGTTCGTGGCGGAGGAGATTAGCGGCCGCGGTGGTAAGCCAGTGAAGTTTCTTGCGCATTTGAGGGAAGATGAGTTTGAGTTTCTTGATTGATTGTGCTTTGAAATTTTGGCTTTGGATGTGATGGTGATGGTGATGGTGGTGTGGTGTAATAATTTTGTGTATCAAGTTTTCGTACTTGTGTACTGCAATGTAGATAATGTACTCGTTCATATTTACACTTTGCCTAAATGAATTGGATTTCGAGAAACTGTCGTTGCTTCGACTCGTTTAGTGAAGTTCTTGTTGTGTTGGCCTATGTTATGATAGATGCAGTCTAGATTAGTCTAATATTTGCTAGCCCTGTAGGGGATGAATTGAAATGTGTATGATGTCGACTTCAATGAACAAATTTTAGGGATGGTTGCAGGTCCAAAATGTTAGAAAATTATCGCGTAATATACATAGTTGATCCTACTTTTCTGGATCTCTTTTACTACTGTATGAGTATGCCTTGTTAGTCAAGTTGATTTGAGCGCTTTAGGTGCTGGATTAATACAGTAGTATCTTAAGGCGAAAACCTACCAATAGCAATGAAGATAACTGAATGCTGTCGCCTCTCCTGTGAAGAATGACCTAGATTATGGTTATGGAAAAAGCATATTGCTTCACCCTTTTTCAATAGTGTATATTGACCGCTGAGAAACCCGTTCAGACATAGGTTTCCGGTCATTCTTTTCATTTTGTCAGCTTTACTTGCTACTTTTTGTGTGCATGCAAGCTGCATTTCCAGTAGGAAGAGTTTGATATATGCTCTTTGGTCTTTACCTCATTGGGAGGTACGGATTTTGTGATATGATTTGCTGTCAATTCATAAGAAGAAGAGGATACTTAACATTGCAGACTCTAATTATGGAAAATTTCTTGTTTTCATTTGGGGAGTGTTAACTACAGTTGAATGGATATTGAAATAGGAAACCGAATTTATAAAGTTAGGAACTGAGGGTTTCAAAGTTCAAACAAATCCTTTCATGTCAATGCTCGAAAGCAAAATGAATGTTAGCTGGAGATAATTGATATAAGTGAGGAGAGAACTTAAGAAGTATTCTAAAGAGTACAGTACAGTTGTCTATTATTTGAATTCTTTGTTGGGGCAAAGTATGGACATAAAGTTTGCTTCAAGTATTATTTTGACGAACAAGCTGCTGAATATCTGTTTGGTATAAACTGAATTCCATTTTCAACATTGACAAGTTGGTATTCTTTTTTTCTTTCACACTGTTCTTGAACAAATTGTTTCTATCTTATGTTTGCAACTGGGATTTTCTGTGAATGACGTTTTAATCGACTGTTGACATACCAGCCTGTGAAACTTTGCTGCCTAATTCAGATGTGGTTGCATTTATTTTTTACTATAAAAAGCACAGTACATATGAAGTTGCACACTTGCACTTGTTGATTGAAACCTTTGAAGATTAGAAACTAGTAAGAGCCAGAGAAATCTAAGGTTCGTAAGTTTATCTCTGTTATTGTCCTTTGTTTATCAGAATTGGCTCTATTTCAATATATTTTTGTTGGTGGTGCTAAAATTGTAAGTAAGAAACATTTTCCTATGACAAATTGACTGGCAGTTATGATAATTTACACACACGCACACACACACACGGATGAGTGATGACCTATTCCTAGTACCATGGCCATGATCTTCACTAGCCACACTTTGTGGCATATATAGTTGTTGTTTTCACATCTTCTTGTCAGTTTTGTGAAACTTATCTCATATGCTGATTCCAAACGTCTTACGTTTTCTGGTTCTATGTGTCTTCTGGTATTCTGTGCACCAGTCTCCATGTCTGATATAAGACCCTGAAATCTTAGATGCTACACTTCTTGTTTCAGCTTTGTAACTTTTTGGAGATTACATTCTCGATGACTCGTTTGTTCTTCTGCATCACTCAACTTTTATGTCGCATTATCTTGTCATCTCGTTTTTTGGTTCTCTATCGTGCTGTCCGCAACAATGCATTCTAAGCATAGGGATATATTTTTCTAAATTTTATTTCCGCTACGTCTGTTCTTTTGTTTGTGGTTTGAGCATAGCATTTGATGTGTTTTTAGAGTTCGTGGTGGTTATGATATAGGGAAAATTACTATTTTACCACCGAAATGTCGCTCGATTTTCAGATTTAAAACATACTTCCAACTTTGAAATTTTTGGTGTGAATACGATTTTCATTTCCTCTTCGGATCATTTTTGGTTGTCAAATTAATCATCATACAACAACTATAATCCTAACAAACATCTAATAACTTGAGAAATTGCGGATGAGAGCCATCAGGATTGTGATCCCTTGCCAATTTTATATTTTCTTGATGAGTTTAGTCCCTTGAGACTCCAATAAACTCTCGCTTGACTAGAAGAGTCCCCCATATTTTCCCTTTTTGAGTTCGTGACACGAGATATAACTACACCAATTCTCTATGTGATTGACCATAGTATCATTGGCACTACGCCCGTTTTGAGCAAGGAGATTATAAATTTATTTGCACGAAGTCGAAAGGACAGCTTCGTCAAGGTCTCAGTTGACGATCTTTGTCAGTTGTTTTTCCTTGGAGCTCTCAACTTCCAATGCAATACTTTTGTTGGATGTGGATGGAACATCATATGTGGATTAGTTAACTATCCTACTGACTGCTCGTAAGCTGATCAATTGGACAGATAACTGACTTGTTCGGAATGTGGTGGTTAATTATTCGCTTTATAAAATTTTTCTTAGTCAACTTTTTAACATAGTTAGTGTCCAGTTTAAGATGAAAAGCTTAAAGTAGTTTTTTATGTTGATGTTGATTGTAGTGAATGATTTGTCAGTATGCACTTAAGATAAGCAAATAAATAAACAAGTTATTCTAAATGTAAATACGGAAAGTAAGTACACAATTGGTTTATAGTATGCCCGATCAATCTTGTACATCCACTTGCCTTACTTATAGAGGAATTCGCTATCTTTTGAATTTCTTGTTACGAAACTGCAAACCAGCCTATTAGTTGGATCCTAAGATTAGTCGGTACTTCACTTTGTATCACCGAAGTAACCCGTTGGATACCTATAAGATTTTAGTCCATCTTACTACCCGGCGACTTAATCTCTAATTCTCATATTTCAGTAAGTCATACTATATGATGTTTTCTCTCTGAACGTCTTTCTCTTACTCTAACACCGATCTTAAGCTGGAGGTAGCGAGAGAGGATAAAATGTGGTTTTTCAACTACTGAGCACATTGTTACAATGAGCACTAGATATGAAGTGTGTTCAAATCTAGGCCTTAGGATACACGACTTGGTTGCCTAGACCTAAGGGAATGTATATACTCTTGATCTGAAAAGTGTGAGCTTGTATTTTTCAGATTAGAATTTGTTTATACTTTAGACTCTCTTCTTCGAAAATACACTGTAATCTTGTAGTTGAAAGCTTGACGGCTTGATCGCTTGAAAAATTAAATTGGCAGCGTTTTCAGTAGTCACTTCATTGAATGCCTCGGGGTATTTATAGACGAGGGCTTGAATATTTTCGTTGGAGAGAAAGTCTTCAAATCCTCGATCACTGGCTTCAAAAATCGTTCCGTTTGACACAATGAAAGACTGTGTCAGGATTCTGCGCACCCGTACGCTGACAATGTAGATGCCTCTACAAAATCCTCGTACTGGGATGCACTTTCTTATAGAAAAGCAAGATACTCATTTAATGTCAAATCTGTAGCATTAAATGTCTTTTATGTTTTGCCAGGCCTTATAAGTTGAGTCTATTTTTCCTTCTCCTAACTTTAGGACTTACGTATTGGTTGGATCAAAGCCTTCAGTCGAATGTCATTAACTGATGTCATAGTGCTTGAAGAACACTTTGGTTCTGCAAGTGACTTTGAAGATTATTCAGCTGATCCATCAGCTCACTCACCAAATTGAAATCCTATAAATATAAAAATCACGTTTCCTAATATATGAGCTACAATTTGCAAAATAAATGTAGCGCGATCTACTCAAGAATACACAAGAAACTCACAGAAGCACTTAAACGAAATGAAAATTTGCAGAGAGACAACAACACAATTACGTGGTTCGATCCTTTCGGATCTACATCCACGGGCCAAAGGAGAATAATGTTTATTGATCAGAAACCAAACTTTGATTACAATCTCACACGCTCAAGAGTCGACTAACTTTGAAACACTCGAGCTCACAGATTACAAAACCCTCTCTACAACTCTCTCAAACTCAACGAAGAAGAAGAAGAAGATTAAATCTAGCTGCTTCCTTTATAACTAACTCTTGAGACTTAATCTCAGCCGTAGAGAGAAATGAACGAACGAGATTAGATCCTCCAACTCTTACAACTTTGCAACTAAACCCTCCCGTGTAAACTAATTTGCACCGAGACCCCTCATCTTCAAGAATTCTCATAAGCTGCCTTTTATCTACTGATATTGCTTAAGGCAATAAGCAACAAATCTCCACCTTGCCTTATGCATATCATCCCATAAACCACAAACAAAACTCCTTCACTCCGACTGACACAAACCTTAGAACAAACATACCAACTAACAACAGCTTCAATCCTCAGAAACCAGCTTAATCAAATCAAGGCAGTAGCAAAACTTTGAAGTTGGAAGAGCCTTGGTAAGCCTAGCAGCTGCATTCTCCTCAGTTGAAACTTTCTTCATGTTTACCTGACCACTTTCTACAATGCCATGAACAAAATGAAGCCTAATGTTGATATGTTTCGACCTTTCATGAAAGGTCTGGTGCTTTACTAAACACAAAGCACTTTGGCTATCACAATTTATATCAACACAATCTTGATATATACCAAAATCTGACAGCAAACCTTTAAGCCAAGTGGCTTCTTTAACAGCTTCAGTTATGGCCATATATTCAGCCTCCGTAGTGGACAAAGCAACCACACTTTGAAGAGATGATTTCCAGCTGATTGCTGAACCAAACAGAGTAAAAACATAGCCTGATTGAGACCTCATGTTATCCAAATTAGCTGCATAATCTGAATCACAATATCCCATTAGAGGAGACTTCTCAAAACCTTTACCTCTTTCAAACAGAATACTCCTCTGAGCACTACCCTTTAGATATCTAAGAACCTTCTTCAGAGCCTCCCAATAATCTCTACCAGGATCTGCCATGTATCAACTTGTCACACTAATGGCATGAGCAATGTCAGGCCGAGTACACACCATTGTGTACATCAAACTCCCAACAAGATTAGAGTAAGGAATACTCATCATTTCCTTTCTTTCTGCAGAAGACTTAGGCTTTTGACTTTTGAGTATTAGAAAGCTTAATATGAGTAGCCAAGGAAACACTCATAGCTTTGACTGATGCATATTAAACTTTCTGAGAACTTTATGCACATAATCTTCCTGACATAACCTCAGAATACCAGCTGATCTGTCCCTCTTAATATCCATCCCAAGAATCTTTTTTGCTTCTCCAAGATCTTTCATATCAAAAGAGCTTCGCAAATCAGCCTTAACCTTGTTTATTTTTTTACTTCTCTTTACTAGCAATCAACATGTCATCAACATAAAGTAAAAGATAAGCCACAGTAACTCTCTTCATTTTTTCAAATAAACACAGCTATCATATTCAGACTTTGTAAACCCAATTCTCTCCATGTGCTCATCAAACTTTTTATGCCATTGCTTTGGACTTTGCTTTAAGCCATATAAAGACTTCTTCAACAGACACACCTTGTCATTGTCAGCAGGATGTGAGAACCCTTCAGGCTAACTCATAACAATATTCTCCTCCAATTCACCATGGAGAAATGCAGTCTTTACATCCATTTGTTCTAGCTCTAAGTCAAAAGGAGCAACCACAGCAAGCATAATACTGATTGATGTGTGTTTAACCATAGGAGAAAAAACTTCAGTGTAGTCTATACCCTCTTTATGAGTGAATCCTCGGGCTACAAGTCTAGCCTTGTATCTTACTTGTTCTTTTTCAAAACACTCCACCTTTCTCTTAAAAATCCACTTACAAGTGACTAGCTTTCTGCCAGCAGGCTTTGTTATAAGTATCCAAGTTCCATTCATTTCTAGTGATTCCATCTCTTCCTTCATGGCTAACAACCACTTCTCTCTCTCTAGACCTTGAATGGCTTCACTATATGTTTTTGGCTCCTGATATTCCAACTCTTCAGCTACAGACAGAGCATAGTACACCATATCATCATGAGCATATCTTTGAGGAGGTGTAAAATGTCTTCTTTCTATATCACGAGCTAACATATAGTTTCTCAGAGGACTCTCACTAGAAACTTCTTCACTTTCCTGATCATCTTCAATTCTGGACTCAGTATCTTCTTCTGCTAAATCTGACAGCTGCTCCACCTGAACCATATTTTCTCTGTGGCTTGTATCTGAAACTCTATTATGATCTTCTTTGTTACTTTGTAAGTAAGGCATGTTAGATTCATCAAAGGTAACATCCCTGCTTATCAAAACTTTGTTGCTTCCTGCCTCAGTACACCACAGTTTATAACCTTTAACACCCTTAGGATAACCTATCAGAATACACTTCAATGCTCTAGGTTCCAACTTATCCTGTTTAATGTGAGCATAAGCTCTACATCCAAACACCCTTAAGTGAGAATAGCTTGGTGTATTTCCATACCAAACTTCATCTGGAATTCTGAAGCCTATTGCAGATAAAGGTGAGCAGTTGATTAAGTGACTAGTTGTCATAGCTGCTTCTGCCCAGAATCTCTTGGATAACCAGGCCTCAAACAACATACATCTGACTTTCTCAAGAATGGTTCTATTCATTCTTTCTATTACCCCGTTTTGCTGGGGATTCTCTGGCACCGTTCTGTGCCTTTTAATTCATCTTTTAGCACAAAAACTTGCAAATTCAAATGAGATAAACTCCAGGCCAATATATGTCCTAAGACACTTAAGCTTGACTATTTTCTCATTCTCAACTTCATTGCACCACAGTCTGAATTTATCAAGAGCTTCAATCTTATCCTTCAAGATATAAATCCATAATTTCCTAGAGAAATCATCCATTATAGACATGAAATACTTTTCCTTTCCTAAACTTTCTGTCCTTGAAGGCCCCCGCAGATCTGAGTAAACATAATCAAGTGGAGCTTTAGATACATGTTTACCAGCCTGATAAGGTAGCTTCTTGCTCTTACCAAGAATGCACTGCTCACAGGTTTTTAGTTGAAAAGGGAATGGATTATTGATTGTTGACTTCTTCAATAACTCATTTAGACATCTCTCACCAATATGCTCGAGCCTCTTATGCCATAGAGTTGAGTTATCTACTTTCACACTACTAGATTCTTCAGTAACTATATCAGCTAAAAGATAGTATAATCCATTCTGCCTTATCCATTTTATTATCACCACTGAATCTTTAAGAATATCCATTCCAGCTTTAGAAGACTTCCATTCATATCCTTTATTTTCAAGAAGGCCTAAGGATATTAGATTTTCTTCTAAGAGATGGAATGTACCTCACTTGTTGGAGTGTTCTCACTGATCCGTCATGAAACTTCAGTCTTACACTGTCAATACCCTTGACAGCACATGCATTATCATTTCCTAGCAGCACAGTCTCTCAATCTTGATGTTCTATCTCAGTGAACCAACTTTCATGAGGGCAGATATGGAATGAGTAGCCCGAGTCAAGAACCCATTGATCTTCTATGGGCTTTGAAACCACATTTAAAGCTTCTACTAAATCACATTGCTCAGGATTAACTTTAGTAGCTGGTTTAGGTTGGCCTCCCTGAGCATTCTTCTTTTTCCAAGCATGGGCAATCCCTCTTCCAATGCCCTGGTTTTTTACAGTGATAACACTTATTCCTATATCCCTCCTCAGATTCTTTCTCCTTTTTCTGCCAAGGTTTCTTGGGGTCTTTCTTGGCCTTCTTAGAATTCTCTTTCCTCGTTTCTTGCCAAGGCTTCTTGTGCTTAGCAGTTAATCCTTGGGTTAAGGTGCAGATAGGCCCCTCAAGTGGAGGCCCTTAGAGCGTTTCAGTCACCTTACTAACTGTGTGTGCAAATTGGCCCCCGAACTCAAAAAAACGGTGCAGATCGGCTCCTCTGACTTAACACCGTTATGGGCTGTTAGTCAAGGGGGCGATCTGCACCGTTTTTTCGGAGTTCAGGGGCTAATCTGCACCTTTTAACTTTTTAATTAATTCATCTCTCTCGCTCAAAATTTGATCGTCGTTGTCGCTGATTCAAGCTCCGGCGAGGCCGGCGGAGGGCGCCGCCCCTTTCTTTCTCTCTTGGGCCCTAAACCTCGGAGCTCGCTCGACTACACACGCTTAGCGTCAAGGACGAGCCCTAATTCTCCCATTCCGTCGGAAATCGCCGTCGCAATATCCGATGATAAAGGCCGACGATGCCCGTCGCCATGTACACTATCGGCGTGCTATTGAAGAAGGACGTCTTCAAATCAGAGACCATGGCCAACATGATCTCGATCTCGATTGGGGTCAAGATCACTGCCTACGGAGAGGCGAAGTTCGATTCGTTGGGGGTGATTCTGCAATTGGGGGGCGGTGACGTTCGAGGGAGAATTCGAGTTTCCATTTCGATTATGTGATTTTCGGGAGCAATGACGTCGATTTGGAATTCCCGATTTGGGGCTTGGAAACTTGATTTCGTGATTTTCCTCATCTGACGGCGATTGACGCCGAAAAAGTTGGTCGGAGAAGATGAGATGTGATTTTTTTTAATGAACGGTGTGCAGATTAGCCCCCGAACTCCAAAAAGGAAAAAGGTGCAGATTAGCCCCTGAACTCCAAAAAAATGGTGCAGATCGCCCCCTCTTACTAACGGCCCATAACGATGTTAAGTCAGAGGGGGCGATCTGCACCATTTTTTTGAGTTCGAGGGCCAATCTGCACACACGGTTAGTAAGAGGACTGAAATGCTCTAAGGGCCTTCACTTGAGGGGCCTATCTGCACCTTAACCCGTTAATCCTTCTCCAACAGCTTCTTGCTTTGTGGATGAAGACTTCTGGAGCTCTTTGGCCTTTAAAGCAGATTGCACTTCCTCCACAAAGATGTCCTTCTCTCTACCATATAACATTGCATCTTTCAAGTGATCAAAAGATTTAGGCAATGCATTAAGTAGAATAATAGCCTGATCTTCATCACTCACTTTGACATCCACATTTTCTAGATCATCTATTATCTTATTGAACAGCTCCAGTTGATCTTCCATGGATTTATCCTCCATAACCTTAAATGAGTAGAGTCTCTGTTTCATATATAGCCTATTTGCCAAGGATTTGGCCATATACAGAGACTTTAACTTTGCCCAGACAGCAATTGCAGTCTTTTCTTTGGCTACCTCTCTAAGAACTTTGTCTCCCAGACACAAGATAATAAGACTATGTGCCTTTTCTTGTATCTCCAATTTCTTGAGAGCTGCTTCTATCGTTTTTGCATCCACCTTCTTATCATCATCATCAATTGACTTCGATGATGATCCGACTCCTTCTTCCTTGAGCGCCGATGCTAACCCTTGTTGGGTTAGTAGTGCCTTCATCTTGATTCTCCACAGATCGAAGTCATTTTTTCCAGTAAATTTCTCGATTTCTAGCTTCGTAGATCCCATTGCCTCCACTGCACTCGAAACTTGAATCAATCTTTGAGAGAAATCGATGCCTTTGAAGAATCGTTTCCCACAGATGGCGCCACTTGTTGCGCGATCTACTCAAGAATACACAAGAAACTCACAGAAGCACTTAAACGAAATGAAAATTTGCAGAGAGACAACAACACAATTACGTGGTTCGATCCTTTCGGATCTACATCCACGGGCCAAATGAGAAGAATGTTTATTGATCAGAAACCAGACTTTGATTACAATCTCACACGCTCAAGAGTTGACTAACTTTGAAACACTCTAGCTCACAGATTACAAAACCCTCTCTGCAACTCTCTCAAACTCAACGAAGAAGAAGAAGATTAAATCCAGCTGCTCCCGTTATAACTAACTTTTGAGACTTAATCTCAGCCGTAGAGAAAAATGAACGAACGAGATTAGATCCTCCAACTGTTACAAATTTGCAACTAAATCCTCCCGTGTAAACTAATTTGCATCAAGACCCCTTCTCTTCAAGAATTCTCATAAGCTGCCGTATCTAGTGATATTGCTTAAGGCAATAAGCAACAAATATGTCAATGGGTGGGTTTTACCCAGCCCAGAACCATTATAATTGTTACGGTTCCGGAACCAGAACCGACCCATTGCTTAATTGATCCACACCGGACCAGACCATTAAGTGAAAAATTAAATGGTGCGGGTAGGTTAATTACCCATGGGTATTATAAGACCCATAGATCCAATAATACCCATTACCAAACTTAAAAATGCCCAAAAAAGACCAAAAAAGCCCATGGTCTCGATACACCAAGTCCCAAAAATTTTTTCCTCCCCAATCCCACCCCAGCCCCGCCACCCCCACCCCCCACCCCGCCTCCCCCCCCAATTTTTTTTTTTTTTTTTTTTTTCATTTTTCCTCCCCAATCCCACCCCAGCCCCCGCCACCCCCAGCCACCCCAACCTCCCCCCCCCAAAAAAATTTTTTTAATTTTTTTAAAATTTTTCCTCCTCAAATCTCAGACCAGCCCCGCCACCCCCACCTACCCCCAACCCCCCCCACCCCCCAAAAAAAAAATTAATTTTTTTTAAAAATTTTCCTCCCCAATTCCACCTCAGCCCCTCCACCCCCACCCCCCCCACCCACCCCACCGCGCTCACCCCTACCCACCCTCTCCCAATTTTTTTTTTTTTTTTTAATTTTTTTAAAAAATTTTCCTCCCCAATTCCACCCCAGCCCCTCCACCCCCACCCCCCACCCACCCCACCGCCCTCACCCCTACCCACCCTCCCCCCAATTTTTTTTTTTTTAAAATTTTTTTCCTCCCCAATCCCACACCAGCCCCGCCACCCCCACCCACCCCCCTCCCCCCATTTTTTTTTTTAATTTTTCCTCCCTAACCCCACCCACCCCCACCCCCTAATTTTTTTAAAAAAATTTCTCCCCAATCCCACCTCTGCCACCCCCACCCCTACCTAAAAAAATTACTTTCTCCCCATCCCCACCCATCCACCAACCCCCCCCCCCTTAAAATTTTCTCCCCACCGCTTTATAGGTCAAGAATTTGATTGAACAATGAAAACGGCGTGTATCATTTTGTAATTTTTTGTTATCGTTTATTAAATAGTTCGATCTATTATATTAGAAATTATGTAACAAAAGTGCGAGTGTTGATCGGAAGCTATAGAGCCGAACGACATAAATATAATTTAAAAAAATGGGGAAGGGGTTGCGATCGGTGGGGGGTGGGGTGGGGCTGGGTAGAAAATTTTTAAAAAATAAAAAAATAATTTTTTTGGACGTAGGGATGGGGAGAAAAAAATTAAAAAAAAATTGGGGGGGTGGGTAGGGGTGAGGGCGGTGGGGTGGGTGGGGGGTGGGGGTGGCGTGGCTAGGGTGGAATTGGGGAGGAATTTTTTTTTAAAAAATTAAAAAAAAAATTTGGGGGGGAGGGGGGTGGGGGTGGCGGGGCTGGGGTGGGATTGGGGAGGAAAAAATTAAAAAAAAATTTGGGAGGGGGGTGGGGGGTGGGTGGGGGTGGCGGGGCTAGGGTGGGATTGGGGAGGAAAAAATTTAAAAAAAAAAAAAAAAAATTTGGGAGGGGGGTGGCGGGTGGGTGGGTGGGTGGGGTGGGTGGGGGTGTTGGGGCTGGGGTGGGATTGGGGAGGAAAAAATTTAAAGAAAAAAAAATTTTGGGAGGGGGGTGGGGGGTGGGTGGGTGGGGTGGGTGGGGGTGGCGGGGCTGGGGTGGGATTGGGGAGAAATTGTTTTAAAAAAAATTAAAAAAAAAATTGGGGTGTGGGGGGGGGGATGGGGTGGATGGGGTGGGCGCGGGGGGGTGGGTGGTGGTGGGTGATCACTATTTTATTAGCAACAAAAATACCGCAACTAACACGGTGTAATCGTAGCACAGAAATAGCAAGCAGAGTATCGTATCCACAGAGACTGTAAAACGAAATTACTTTATCTATCTCCTAAACAGACCCTTACAGTATGCAGGTAAACGAAAGTAGGAAGGTTTAATTAACTTAAACTAAAACGCAATTAACAATAATTAAAAGCACGTAGGAAAATTCGAATATTAAAAGACAACTGATCCTAGGGTAGTAAATTCATTAACTAAATCCACATAATAAATCTATTAATCCTATGTACCAGTTTAATCCAGTTATGATGAGAGATCACTTAATTAATCAATCACTCTCGCTAGAGCAGCAACGATCGTAGATTGGTAAATTATCTATCTCCGTTAGGTCTCAAGAAAATCTACTAACTCCCAAAAGCTCCTAAGAATAGCTCCCTATGATCCACCTATCTCCGCTAGGTCTCAAGGTTAAAATCATATCATACATTCCTGAATCCGCTAAACAGTTATCTCCGCTAGGTCTCAAACCGAATAGCTACACATGCAAACTATTGATCAGATAATTCACAAGAAATTAAGCACCAGGAATTATGAATCATAAACTGGAAGGCACAAAGGTATTAACAAATAAATCACATAAATTCAATCAACTATTTACAAACCCTAGAATCAGCTAAGTGAAACTAGCCAGACATAATAAAATAAAACATAAACATAATTAAAAAGAAAGCAATTGGAAGAACTGAATTATATAAAAACTGAATAAGAACGAATGTAGCAGCTTGAATCTTCAATCTTGTGGAAATCCAATCCAAGCAATAAAAACTGGAAAGCAATAAATTCTAAAGCTATGAAATTGAAAAACTAAAGTTGGGGACTGAAAAAGGAACCCTGAATAGGTCAAAAGAGGACCTATATATAGGCACAGGGGATAAATACAGTATAGAACTCGAAAATACTGATAAAATCCGAAAATCCCGCAAAATCCCGAAAATTCGGAAATTTCCGTCGGGCACTATTCACTGCTGCGCGCGACTTTCTTGTTTGGGTCATATCTTCCTCGTCCGAACTCGGATTTGCGAACCGTTTGCGCCTACGAACTCGTATCGAGACGATCTACAACTTTCATTAAGAGCATTGGTCCAAATTCGAACTCCATATTTCTGTAAAAATCATCAAAGTACGAGCAAGTAACATATTTCACAAGATAAAACAATTTAAGCACAAAACATTCATCCAACACTCAATTTCCTATAAAATTTACATCATAAGAACACTAAAAACAATGGAAACATGAGTGTTATCAACTCCCCCAAACTTAAGCCATTGTTCGTCCTCGAATAATGAGAAGAACACAATCAATAACACGAATGGGTAAGAAATCTAGCTCATCGATGCCTCCGAAAAATAAAGGATAATGGAATTGTCAAATCTTCAATAATCAAGCACAAAATTCACCAATAAACACAACCTATAGCAAAATCAACCTTGACATTCCAAACAATTGAATCTCACAAGGTATGTGTATCACTCAACTCTCAATTTGATGGAATAGGACGTGTATACTCTCATCGAAATTCAATACAATGCAGATCTCTTACCATAGGCTTGCCAATCGTCTACAATCTCCATCGCTAATAGTGTGCCAGGACTAAGATCAAAAAGGTCTTTTTATTCGGGTTATAATGTAGGGACATTGGTTAAGGTAGGGAAATATAGGCTAAGTGACTCAAATAGATCAAGAACACCAACCTTATAACTTCACAAATCAAGTATGGAATAAATTCCATCTTCCTCCCAACTATGCCACCATAATCATACAACTCAAGGGATTTAATCATCACAATACAAAGCTAAATACTCTTTTATGCTCTCCATTTATTTCCAACAAACAAAGTCGATTTTCTATCAAATTTCTCAATACACACTCGACTTCACACTTTTCTTTTCTTTTTTTTCTTTTTTTTTTCTTGAACAACTTTTTTTTTTCTTTTCTTTCCACAACTTTTCTAGAGCTCATAAGAGTAAATAGTAACACAAAATCATCCCTTCTTTTTCACAACCCACTATGAATATTCACCACACAAAGATCCCCATATACTTCATCACCCCCTATCATCCGGCTAAAGAATAAAAGCTAAATAGGCTCAAAGTGGATAACAAAGGATAAAATTTTCAAGGACAGTGTTTGGGAAAATAATGTGGCTAACAAAAGATGGCCTAAAATCATCTCCTAATCCTGGGCACAACAGCAACCTCGACACAGAAACCATGGCAAGTTCTAGAAGATCACTACATATGCATGACAAAACTCACAACAAAGAATAAACTGTGTATGATAAACAGTTATAGCTCAAATCCTCACAGATTTATTCAACGTCCAAAAGTCAAGGTCAAAATCACTCTAGAATTATGCAAATTAGTTCCAATTATGCTCAAATCATCAAAGAAAATCAAATTCCAATTTTTTTTTCATAGAAATCATCATTGGCATCTCACCAGAAATCTAATGGAACAATAATCATCTAAAAAACAATCACACACCACCAACCAAGCAGGATAAAACAATAAAGCTAACAAAAAGATAAAAGTGATACACATATCTACTCTCACCCCCCTCCCCCAAACTTATTACAGAACATAAGTTCGAAAATAAGTTTGGAGGGATGATGATATGTGTGTCACTACTCACAGAAACACATGCTCCATGGTGGTGGTATGAACAAGGCGCGAGTTCCCGCATCTTCCAAGCTCAACACTGCACTAAACAAAGAAAACAAAGAAACAAAAAGAAACTAAACGAAAGGAAAACAAAACAAAGAAAAAGGTTGGGTTACCTCCCAACAAGTGCTTAATTTAACGTCTAGAGCTCGACGATACCTCAAAAACTCATGGAGGTCGGAAACAACATTCTAACCATTGGAAGGTTTTTCTACTCTTGGGTGCCCTCTCCACCAAAACACTTCTCTTGGCTCGGACATCCTCCACAAGCATTGCCCCTTTTTCATTCTTATTCCGAAAAATCCGGAATTTCACTTTCTTCTTCTTGGGGGTATGGGTTTTCAAAGACCCCCCATCATGCTCCAAAAACAAACACATCTCAAAATTCAGAACTTCTTTTGGCTTTGGAGTCTTTTTCTTGGCTTCATGCTTGGGCAGCTCATTTTTCTCAACCTCTTCATCCTCCGAATTTGCTAGAAAACTGTCAGCCAAATTTATCACTTCATTCTGGGGAACTTCCTTTGGTGGAGGTTTCTTGAAAATCACAGTTTCCCCATAGGCTCCCAATGTCATCGTCCCCCTTTGCATATCTAGCTTTGCTCCACATGTGGCAAGAAAAGGTCTCCCTAATAGCAAAGGCATCTTTGGATCCTCCGGAATATCCAACACTACAAAGTCGACTGGGAAGAAAAAATCACTCACCTTCACAAGCACATCTTCCGCAACTCCTAGAGGTTTAGAGCAAGACTTATCAATAAGCTGAATTGTCTTGTTGGTTGGCTTCAAATCCCCCAGCTTCAACTTCCTATAAACTTTGAGAGGCATGACATTTATGCTTGCTCCGGTGTCACACATCACTTTCTCAAACAATGACTTTCCAATCTTCGGAGTAAACCTCTTCAAGCTTTCCTCTCGGCTTCACTCTTGATCTATCCGCCATCTGAATCTCCATCGAGGTCGGCTTGAGATCTCCAATTCCCAACCGCTTGAACACAGAGATGGGCATCACATTGACACTAGCCCCTAAATCACAAAGGGCCTCGGGAAAGAGCTCTCCTCCTATCTCGCACTCAATGGTGAAGCTACCCGGATCTTTCTTCTTCGAAAGTAGCTTCATTGGCAGCTCAGTGCTCACAGCTTTCGCCTGCGGGATTTTCTTATCCTCATCATCCATCTTCTTGGTGTGAACAACTATATTTTCTTCTTTTTCCTTGGGATCCTGCAATTTTGAGAGAGTTTGAGGCTGTGCACGTCGGTCCGATTCTTCAAGTAGTCTCTCAAGCTCATCCACTATACGTTTATGCTCTGTCTCCTCGAGATTGGCAATCTTTTTCTCATTTTTGCAATGGGAGACCTCCAGCTTGATTTCCTTGGCATCCACCTTTTTGCTCGGCTGCACAGCACATTGCTCTTCAAGCACCTCTCTCTTCATCAGCCTACGGGGGAATGGAGCTTTTGGGATGTACTCCCTAAGTGGAATAGGAGCCTTGTGTGGTTCCTCAATCAGAGATTCATGCTCCTTGCTCATCCTCATCTCTTTTGTAGACAAAGTGCCATCGAAAATAGCATTGCATTGGCCCTTAGGATTGACAGTAGTGTTGCTTGGGAATTGGCCCGGCTTGTGCTGCGCCGCCGCTTGGTTGGCAATCTGACCAACTTGATTCTCTAACATCTGTACCTGCTTAGATAATGCTGAGAAATTATTCTCCATGTTAGAGATTTTATTTCCAACATTCACCTCCATCCCAGTCATCTTCATGAGCATCTGCTTCATCATATCCTCCATCGAATCCTTCTTTGGCTCATTGATGACTCCCCCACTAGAAACAGAAAATCCTGGTGGAGGTTGCACAGCATTGTTTGGGTTTCCATAGGAAAGATTTGGGTGCGGACGTGCTCCTGGCTGAAACTGCTGCTGACCCTGCTGATATGGCTGACCTCTGTTATACATCCCTGGCTGTCCTTGCTGGAAATTCCCATAATTTCTGTCATTGATATAATTGACGTTTCCCAAGCCTGATGGGTCTATCACAGCTTGCTCATGACGTCCAGCATTCAATTCACCAATTTTTGCAGTCAGCTCTGCCAGTTGTGTAGCCATCGCTGCCTGTTGAGTCACCATTGCTGCCATAGGGTCAGAACTAGACGCAGCTGCAACCTTCTTCAGTTGTATACGCTCAGATGGCCATTGGTAGCTCGTCGAGGCCATACTATCAATAATGTTCCACGCTTCAGAACTGCTTTTCTGAAGTAGAGATCCACCTGCAGCTGTATCCATGTGCATCCGTGTACGCTCCCCGCAGGCATTGTAGAACATTATCACTAGTGTGCCTTCATCAAATCCATGACCTGGGCACTTTCTGAGCTTCTCCTGATATCGCTCCCACGTCTCCGCTAGCTTCTCTCCCTCGTACTGTTGAAACTGCACGATGTCCATCTTCAATTTCAATGTAAGGCCAGACGGATGAAATTTTCGTAGGAACGCATGAGCTAAGTCCTCCCACACAACATTATTTCCCAGCTGCAGCGTATGATACCACGACTTCGCCTTATCCCGCAGTGAAAAGGGAAAAAGACGAAGACGGATAATGTCATCAGGGACACCATTCATCTTCACCGTGCTACACAGCTCCAGGAAATGCGCCAGGTGCGCATTAGGGTCTTCGGTCGCCTGTCCACCATATTGGCTCTGTTGAACCATCGTGATCAGACCCGTTTTCAGCTCAAAGTTGGTAGCGTTCACACGTGGGGGCTCCTGGTATACATACTGTGGTATGAACGCTTCATTGATGGCTGGTTGTTTCGGAGCCTCTCTCGTCTCCTGTGCGTCAAGCAGCTTCTTCAACTGCTCTTGCAGAGCTCGAATTTGGATTTGCTCTGGAGTAGCCATCGTATTAGACTCAGCTGAATTGCTCGAACTTGGGTTGTTCTGCTTCTTAAGATTGCGCAAAGTCCTGTCGATTTCAGGGTCGTACTCAAATAGAGGATTTCCTTGAGATCGTGTGTTCATATGCAACCTGCAGAAACAAAACTTTTAAAAATCAGCAAACAAAATAAAAACAAAAATAAAGCCTGTAGTACTATAGAGTCATATCGCAAATATTAAAGTAAAATCTAAATAGTCCCCGGCAACGGCGCCAAAAAGTTGATCACTATAGGTTATGTTTTTTGGCGCTCTTGCAAGAATATGCGAGGCAGATGGCTATGCAAGAGGAACTCCTACGACAGTTTCAGGAGTTCCAGAGGCAACAAGGAGGACCGCCATCTTGAGTGATGTGTAAGTATGCTAACCATAACTTTTATCTATTTTTCCCTCCAAACTTATTTTCGAGCATACGCTCCTTAATAAGTTTGGGGGAGGGGGATGGAGATTAGTTATGGTTTGCATTTTTAGCCTAGCATTTTTTTTGATCTTTTTGATGTTTTTGAGGAGTTTTGTTTCTTAGTCTTTAAATATTCGTGGGCCTGTAATTAAATTGATATAATCTCTCAGACTTACTCCATAGCTTCTGTGCTTTTTGAATGGTTGTTGCTCCATTTAGTTAATTGGTAAGGTGCCTGTGACGATTTCTGCGAAAAAGAAGGTAATTCTCAATTTTTCTTGATATGATGACATGATTTGAACCGATGTGTGTGATTAATGAGTTTATTTTGCCTTGACTTTTGACGTTGAACAAGCTAGTGAGTAATTGAGCCTTAACTGCCCATATTTGCAGTTTGTTCTTTGTTTTTGAGTGTTGTCATGCATATAGTGCACTTCTAGAACTTGCCATGAGTCTTGGTCGAGGTTGCTTGTTGTGTTCGAGAGTTTGAAATGATCTTAGGCCATTTTTCGTAAGCCACGTTATATCCCAAACACTGTCCTGAAAACATTATTCCCTTGTTAACCGTTTTGAGCCTTTTCAAGCTTTAATTCATTAACCGGATGATAGGGGGTGATGGAGTATATGGGGATCGTCGTGTGGCATTTACTGTGGGTTGATTGAAATAAGGGAGAAACATGATTCTAGTCATTCTTATAAGCTCTAGAAAAAAAAAAAAAAAAAAAAAAAAAAAAAGAAAGAGGTTGTGATGAAAGTTGATTGAGAAAGTCGAGTGTTAAATTGAAAAATTCATGATAGTCGACTTTGTTGTTATGAGAAAAGTCAGAGCATAAAAGAATGTCTAGTTTGGTTTATGATGATTATATCCATTGAGTTGTGATGATTATGGAGATGTTGTTAGGTGGAAGATGAATTTATTCCATACTTGAATGGTGAAGGCATAAGGTTGGTTAATCGATTTATTTTGAGTCACTTAGCCAAATTTCCCTACCTAATCCAATGTCCCTACATTAGAACCCGAATTAAAGACCTATTTGATCTTATTCTTGTCACACTTTTTGCGATGGAGATTTTGAGATGAATGGCAAGCCTATGGTAAGTAATCTGCATTGCATGAGTTTCGATGAGTGATACACGTCCTTTTTCCATCAATTGAGAGTTGAGTGAAACACTTTTATCTTGAGAGTCAATTGTTGGAATGTCAAGGTTGAATTTGCCATTGATTATGCTTGTTGGTGATTATTGTGTTCATATGTTGAGAATTTGAGGGAATTCGAAAAGTTTTATTTTTCTGAGGCATCAATGATCCAATCATCCTACCCATTCGTGTTTATTGTTTTGTTCTTCTCGTTGTTCGAGGACGAACAACCTCTTAAGTTTGGGGGAGTTGATAAACACTCATTTTGCATGATTTTTATGGTTTATATTCTGTAGTTTAAGTCAATTTTACACCCGTTTTATTATTGTTTGGAGTTCATTTGCTATTATTTCGAGATTTCACGGTTGGGTGTAGTTTTGACTGTTTGGATGCAGAATTGAGTGATATTGGAGCATGGAGTGTTAGGAACATGTTGAAGAGAAGAGTTTTGAGAGAATCGAGCCCAAAAATCAAGAAAAGACGAAGATTCTGGAGTCGGGACGGAAAAGGGGCATTTCGGCGGTCAAAGGGCGTTGACCGCCGATTTTTGGCAGTTTAAAGAGAGAAAACGGCGACCCAGACGGCGACCGCCGGCCAGGTCGCCGATTTCCCTGGATGGATTTCGGCCTGTGGAGAGAAAAACGGCGATCGCCGTTTTCAGGAGTTAAATGGCCGAAAAACGGCGACCAAATCGGCGACCGCCGAACGGGTCGCCGATTCAGCCGCGTGTTTTATTTTCTTCCGCGTTTTTACGTTTTTTCGAATTCTTTTCGGTTTAGAACTTGGTTTTTCACCCTAAGACTATAAATAGGTCCTCTTTTGACCTATCTAGGGTTCCGAGCTTTAGTTTTTCAGTTCCCAGATTTTATCTTTCAGTTTTCTAGCTTTCAGAATTTCATTGCTTTCTAGTTTTCAAGGCTTGGATCAAGACTGAAGATTCAAGCCGCTACAATCGTTTCAATTCGGTTTTTATACAATTTAGTTTTTATAATTGCATTCTATTTAATTATGTTTATGTTTTATTTTAGCATGTCTGGCTAGTTTCCTTTAGCTGATTCTAGGGTTTGTAAATAGTTGATTGAATTTATGTGATTTATTTGTTAATACCTTTGTGCCTTCCAGTTTTTGATTCATAATTCCTGGTGCTTATTTTCTTGTGAATTATCTGATCAATAGTTTGCATGTTTAGCTATTCGGTTTGAGACCTAGCGGAGATAACTGTTTAGCGGATTCAGGAATGTATGATATGATTTTAACCTTGAGACCTAGCGGAGATAGGTGGATCATAGAGAGCTATTCTTAGGAGCTATTGGGAGTTAGTAGATTTTCTTGAGACCTAGCGGAGATAGAGAATTTACTAATCTACGATCGTTGCTGCTCTAGCGAGAGTAATTGATTAATTAAGCGATCTCTCATCATAACTGGATTAAACTGGTACATAGGATTAATAGATTTATTATGTGGATTTAGTTAATGAATTTACTACCCTAGGATCAGTTGTCTTTTAATATTTGATTTTTCCTACAATCTTTTCATTACTGTTATTTGCGTTCTAGTTTAAGTTAATTAAACCTTCCTGCGTTCGTTTACTTGCATACTGTGAGAGTCTGTTTAGGAGATAGATAGAGTGATTTCGTCATAATAGTCTCTGTGGATACGATATCCGATTGATGTTTATACTACGATTACACCGTGTTAGTTGCGGTATTTTTGTTGCTAATAAAATAGTGATCAACTTTTTGGCGCCGTTGCCGGGGATTGTTTAGATTTTACTTTAATATTTCCAATAGGACTTAATAGTACTGCAAGATTTATTTGTTTTTATTTTTTTTTCTGGCTTTTATAAGTTGTGTTTCTGTAGGTTGCATATGAACACACGATCTCACGAGACTCCTCTCTTTGAGTTCGACCCTGATATCGACAAGACCTTGCGCAATCTTAAGAAGCAACAGAATCAAGTTGAGGATAATACGATGGCTACTCCAGAGCAAATCCAAATTCGAGCTCTGCAAGAGCAGTTGAAGAAGCTGCTTGACGCACAGGAGACGAGAGAGGCTCCGAAACAACCAGCCATCAATGAAGCGTTCATACCACAGTATGTATACCAGGAGCCCCCACGTGTGAACGTTACCAACTTTGAGCTGAAAACGGGTCTGATCACGATGGTTCAACAGAGCCAATATGGTGGACAGGCGATCGAAGACCCTAATGCGCACCTGGCGCATTTCCTGGAGCTGTGTAGCACGGTGAAGATGAATGGTGTCCCTGACGACATTATCCGTCTTCGTCTTTTTCCCTTTTCACTGCGGGATAAGGCGAAGTCGTGGTATCATACGCTGCAGCTGGGAAATAATGTCGTGTGGGAGGACTTGGCTCATGCATTCCTACGCAAGTTTCATCCGCCTGGCCTTACGTTGAAATTGAAGATGGACATCGTGCAGTTTCAACAGTACGAGGGAGAGAAGCTAGCGGAGACGTGGGAGCGATACCAGGAGAAGCTCAGAAAGTGCCCAGGCCATGGTTTTGATGAAGGCACGCTCGTGATAATGTTCTACAATGCCTGCGGGGAGCGTACGAGGATGCACATGGATACAGCTGCAGGCGGCTCTCTACTCCAGAAAAGCAGCTCTGATGCATGGAGCATTATTGATAGTATGGCTTCTACGAGCTACCAATGGCCATCTGAGCGTATGCAATTGAAGAAGGTTGCAGCTGCGTCCACTTCTGATCCTATGGCAGCTATGGTTACTCAACAGGCAGCGATGGCTACACAGCTGGCAGAGCTGACTGCAAAAATTGGTGAATTGAATGCTGGACGTCATGAGCAAGCTGTGATAGACCCATCAGGCTTGGGAAACGTCAATTATATCAATGACAGAAATTATGGGAATTTTCAGCAAGGACAGCCAGGGATGTATAACAGAGGTCAGCCATATCAGCAGGGTCAGCAGCAGTTTCAGCCAGGAGCACGTCCGCACCCAAATCTTTCCTATGGAAACCCAAACAATGCTGTGCAACCTCCACCAGGATTTTCTGTTTCTAGTGGGGGAGTCATCAATGAGCCAAAGAAGGATTCGATGGAGGACATGATGAAGCAGATGCTCATGAAGATGACTGGGATGGAGGTGAATGTTGGAAATAAAATCTCTAACATGGAGAATAATTTCTCAGCATTATCTAAGCAGGTACAGATGTTAGAGAATCAAGTTGGTCAGATTGCCAACCAAGCGGCGGCGCAGCACAAGCCGGGCCAATTCCCAAGCAACACTACTGTCAATCCTAAGGGCCAATGCAATGCTATTTTTGATGGCACTTTGTCTACAAAAGAGATGAGGATGAGCAAGGAGCATGAATCTCTGATTGAGGAACCACACAAGGCTCCTATTCCACTTAGGGAATACATCCCAAAGGCTCCATTCCCCCGTAGGCTGATGAAAAGAGAGGTGCTTGAAGAGCAATATGCTGTGAAGCCGAGCAAAAATGTGGATGCCAAGGAAATCAAGCTGGAGGTCTCCAATTGCAAGAATGAGAAAGAAATTGCCAATCCCGAGGAGACAGAGCATAGACGCATAGTGGATGAGCTAGAGAGGCTACTCGAAGAATCGAACCGGCGTGCACAGCCTCAAACTCTCTCAAAATTGCAGGATCCCAAGGAAAAAGAAGAAAATATAGTTGTTCACACCAAGAAGATGGGTGATGAGGATAAGAAAATCCCGCAGGCGACAGCTGTGGGCACTGAGCTGCCAATGAAGCTACTATCGAAGAAGAAAGATCCGGGTAGTTTCACCATTGAGTGCGAGATTGGAGGAGAGCTCTTTCCCGAGGCTCTTTGTGATTTAGGGGCTAGTGTCAATGTGATGCCCATCTCTGTTTTCAAGCGGTTGGGAATTGGAGATCTCAAGCCGACTTCGATGGAGATTCAAATGGCGGATAGATCAAGAGTGAAGCCGAGAGGAAAGCTTGAAGACATCTTTGTGAAGGTTGACAAGCTCGTCTTCCCTACGGATTTCTTGGTCCTCGATATTCCTGAAGATGCAAATCCGCCGTTGATTCTTGGTCGATCATTCTTAGCTACGGGGCGAGCTATGATAGATGTGCCAAATGGAAGAGTTATCTTTCACGCAGCTGATGCGCATGAGTCCTCTGTCTCTGTTCGTGTTAGGCGGTCTGTCACGCCCGCTGCGTTTGATGTTCATTGAGACCATGAGGTATCGTCGAGCTCTAGACGTTAAATTAAGCACTTGTTGGGAGGTAGCCCAACCATTTTCTTTGTTTTGTTTTCCTTTCGTTTAGTTTCTTTTTGTTTCTTTGTTTTCTTTGTTTTCTTTGTTTTGGGTTTTTTTTAGTGCAGCGTTGAGCTTGGAAGATGCGGGAACTCGCGCTTGGTTCATACCACCACCATGGAGCATGTTTTTTCTGTGAGTAGTGACACACATATCATCATCCCTCCAAACTTATTTTCGAACTTATGTTCTGTAATAAGTTTGGGGGAGGGGGGTGAGATTAGATATGTGTATCACTTTTATCTTTTTGTTGGCTTTATTGTTTATCCTGCTTGGTTGGTGGTGTGTGATTGTTTTTAAGTTGATTATTGCTCCATTAGATTTCTGGTGAGATGCCAATGATGATTTATGTGAAAAAAAAATTAGAATTTGATTTTCTTTGATGATGTGAGCATAATTGGAACTAATTTGCATAATTCGAGTGATTTTAACCTTGACTTTTAGACGTTGAATAAACCTGTGAGATTTTGAGCCATAGCTGTTTATCATACACAGTTTATTCTTTGTTGTGAGTTTTGTCATGCATGTGGTGATCTTCTAGAACTTGCCATGGTTTCTGTGTTGAGGTTGTTGTTGTGCCCAGGATTAGGAGATGATTTTAGGCCATCTTTTGTTAGCCACAATTTTTCCCAAACACTATCCTTGAAAAAAAAAAAATTTATCCTTTGTTATCCACTTTGAGCCTATTTAGCTTTTTATTCTTTAGCCGGATGATAGGGGGTGATGTAGTATATGGGGATTTTTGTGTGGTGAATATCATAGTAGGCTGTGAAAAATAAGGGATGATATTGTGCTACTATTTACTCTTATAAGCTCTAGAAGGTTGTGAAAAAAAGAAAAAAAAAAATTGTTGAAAAAAAAAAAAAAGAAAAAAAAAAAGAAAAGAAAAAAGAAGAAGAAGAAAAAAAGTGTGAAGTCGAGTGTACATTGAGAAATTGGTTAGAAAATCGACTTTGTTTGTTGGAAATAAATGGAGAGCATAAAAGAGTGTTTAGTTCTGTTTTGTGATGATTAAATCCCTTGAGTTGTGTTGATTATGGTGATATAGTTGGGTGGAAGATGGAATTTATTCCATACTTGATTTGTGATTTGTGAAGCTATAAGGTTGGTGTTCTTAAATTATTTTGAGTCACTTAGCCTATATTTCCCTACCTTAACCAATGTCCCTACATTATAACCCAAAGAAAAAGACCTTTTTGATCTTAGTCCTGGCACACTTTTAGCGATGGAGATTGTAGACGATTGGCAAGCTTATGGTAAGAGATCTGCGTTGCATTGAATTCGATGAGAGTATACACGTCCCGTTCCATCAAATTGAGAGTTGAGTGATACACATACCTTGTGAGATTCAATTGTTTGGAATGTCAAGGTTGATTTTACTATAGGTTATATTTATTGGTGAATTTTGTGCTTGATTATTGAGGATTTGAGAATTCTATCATTCTTTATTATTCGGAGGCATTGATGAACTAGATTTCTTACCCATTCGTGTTATTGATTTTATTCTTCCCATTATTCGAGGACGAACAATGGCTTAAGTTTGGGGGAGTTGATAACACTCATATTTCCATGGTTTTTAATATTCATATGATGTTAATTTTATAGGAAATTGAGTGTTGAATGATTGTTTTGTGCTTAATTTGCTTTATCTTGTGAAACATGATTCTTACTCGAACTTTGAAGGAATTTTCAGATTTCTTGAGTTCGAATTTGGAACAATGTTCTGAAATAGAAGTTGTAGATTGTCTCGATACGAGTTCGTGAGCGCAAACGGATCATAAATCGGAATTCGGACGAGAAAGTTATGGCCGAAACAAAAACGTCGCGCGCAGCAGTCAAAATTCGGCGACCTAAACGGCGATCGCCGAATTTTGGAGATTTTATGAGCAAAATCGGCGACCAAAACGGCGACCGCCGAACGGGTCGCCGTTTTCCCTGTTCAGATTTTGGCCTTGAGGAAGAAAAACGGCGATCGCCGTTTTTGGAGGATTTTTAGGCCATTTTCGGCGACCAGTTCGGCGACCGCCGAACGGGTCGCCGTTTTTAGGCGTGTTTCCGTTTCCTTCCGCGTTTTTACGATTTTTCAAGTTATTTTCGAGCTCAAACTCTGTATTTTACCCTGATACTATAAATAGGTCTTCTTTTGACCTATCTAGGGTTCCCAGCTTTAGTTTTTCAGTTTCCAACTTTATTTTCTCAGTTTCATAGCTTTAGATTATTTTAGCTTTCCAGTTTTTACAGCTTGGATTGGATTTCCACAAGATTGAAGATTCAAGCCGCTACAATTATTTTATTCAGAGTTTTATTTAATTCAGTTCTTTCAATTGAGTTCTCATTAATTATGTTTTTGCTTTCTTTTATTATGTTTGGCTAGTTTTTTTATCTGAACCTAGGGTTTGTATATAGCTGATTGATTATGTGTTTTTGATTTATTGATATCAATTTGCCCTCCAACTTATGATTCATGATTCCTGGTGCTTATTTTCTTGTGAATTATTTGATCAATGATTTACATGTCTAGCTGTCCAGTTTGAGTCTTGAATGCGATAATTGTTCAGCCGATTCAGGAATGCATGATATAGTGTTAGCCTTGAGTCTTGAATGCGATAGGTGAAGCTATAGGAAGCTATTCTTTATGTGCTATTGGGAGTTAATTTATTCCTTGGAGTCTTGAATGCGAAAAGGGATTAATTAATCTACGTTCATAGGTGGTCGTTAGAGACGCTTGTGAATAATATAGTGATCTTTCATCAGGGTTGGATTAAAATTGGTAATTGAATCAATAGGTTGAGTGCATATAGTTGATTAGTGAAAATACATCCCTAGGGTCAGACTTTTCTTATATTTGAGTTAATCGTCATAGTTTTTATGCTCTTTAGTTTTAATTAGTTAATTTAGTTCAATAGTCACCTTCAATTTCGTTTTACTTGCATACTGTGAAAGTTTGTGTAGGAAATAGATAAAGTGATTTCGTGTTACAATCCCTGTGGATACGATATCCGATTACTGTTTATACTACGATTACACCGTGTTAGTTGCGGTATTTTTGTTGCTAATAAAAATAGTGATCAACTTTTTGGCGCCGTTGCCGGGGAAGACTGGTAGGGGGTGATGTAGTATATGGGGATCTCTGTGTGGTGAATATCATAGTGGGTTGTGAAAAAGAAGGGATGATATTGTGATACTATTTACTCTTATAAGCTCTAGAAAAGTTGTGAAAAGAGAAAAAAAAAATTGTTGAAAAAAAAGAAAGAAAAAAAAAGAGAAAAAGTGTGAAGTCGAGTGTTTATTGATAAATTTGTTAGAAAATCGACTTTGTGTGTTGGAAATAAACGGAGAGCATAAAAGAATTATCCGGATGATAGGGATGATTGGATGTACTTAGCATACTCCCCCAAACTTAAGAGGTTGTTCGTCCTCGAACAACGAGAAGAACAAAACAATAAACACGAATGGGTAGGATGATTGGATCATTGATGCCTCAGAAAAATAAAACTTTTCGAATTCCCTCAAATTCTCAACATATGAACACAATAATCACCAACAAGCATAATCAATGGCAAATTCAACCTTGACATTCCAACAATTGACTCTCAAGATAAAAGTGTTTCACTCAACTCTCAATTGATGGAAAAAGGACGTGTATCACTCATCGAAACTCATGCAATGCAGATTACTTACCATAGGCTTGCCATTCATCTCAAAATCTCCATCGCAAAAAGTGTGACAAGAATAAGATCAAATAGGTCTTTAATTCGGGTTCTAATGTAGGGACATTGGATTAGGTAGGGAAATTTGGCTAAGTGACTCAAAATAAATCGATTAACCAACCTTATGCCTTCACCATTCAAGTATGGAATAAATTCATCTTCCACCTAACAACATCTCCATAATCATCACAACTCAATGGATATAATCATCATAAACCAAACTAGACATTCTTTTATGCTCTGACTTTTCTCATAACAACAAAGTCGACTATCATGAATTTTTCAATTTAACACTCGACTTTCTCAATCAACTTTCATCACAACCTCTTTCTTTTTTTTTTTTTTTTTTTTTTTTTTCTAGAGCTTATAAGAATGACTAGAATCATGTTTCTCCCTTATTTCAATCAACCCACAGTAAATGCCACACGACGATCCCCATATACTCCATCACCCCCTATCATCCGGTTAATGAATTAAAGCTTGAAAAGGCTCAAAACGGTTAACAAGGGAATAATGTTTTCAGGACAGTGTTTGGGATATAACGTGGCTTACGAAAAATGGCCTAAGATCATTTCAAACTCTCGAACACAACAAGCAACCTCGACCAAGACTCATGGCAAGTTCTAGAAGTGCACTATATGCATGACAACACTCAAAAACAAAGAACAAACTGCAAATATGGGCAGTTAAGGCTCAATTACTCACTAGCTTGTTCAACGTCAAAAGTCAAGGCAAAATAAACTCATTAATCACACACATCGGTTCAAATCATGTCATCATATCAAGAAAAATTGAGAATTACCTTCTTTTTCGCAGAAATCGTCACAGGCACCTTACCAATTAACTAAATGGAGCAACAACCATTCAAAAAGCACAGAAGCTATGGAGTAAGTCTGAGAGATTATATCAATTTAATTACAGGCCCACGAATATTTAAAGACTAAGAAACAAAACTCCTCAAAAACATCAAAAAGATCAAAAAAAATGCTAGGCTAAAAATGCAAACCATAACTAATCTCCATCCCCCTCCCCCAAACTTATTAAGGAGCGTATGCTCGAAAATAAGTTTGGAGGGAAAAATAGATAAAAGTTATGGTTAGCATACTTACACATCACTCAAGATGGCGGTCCTCCTTGTTGCCTCTGGAACTCCTGAAACTGTCGTAGGAGTTCCTCTTGCATAGCCATCTGCCTCGCATATTCTTGCTGCTGTCTTGCCATCTCAGCCCGCTGCCACGCCTCAAAGGTTGCCTGCCGGTTAAACTCCTCCCGGGCGTACGTCTCAAAAGCGCCATAATGAGCAAACTGCTCGCGCTGATATACATCCATCGCTTGCTGCTGCAGGCGGACCGCTGTGACGTCAGTGCGCATCACCGTGAGCTGCGCCTCCTGTTGCTCGGCGAAGGCCTGCAACTGCTGCATCCGTTCGGTGAGGTCCGTCACATCAAAATGGGCTCCTCCTCCCCATTGCTCTCCTTGGGCTGCTGCTGCGGGCTCCTCTTCTTCTTCCTCCTCATGCACCTGCTCCTGCTGAAAATCCTGCGCCTCAACCCGCTCCCCTGCAATGACTCTCAAATGTGCTTCAGTGTTCATGAGCCAGTTCTGAGTCTCGAATCGCCCAGTCACACGTGTGAGAGGTCGGTTCGGCAAGGGAAAGTGGTCGCCATCACTTTGCACCAGCTTGAATGGGGGCTGGGTGCTCGTCAGAAATCGCATGTGGACCAGTCGGCGACCGTTGAGTAGACTATCTCCTGCCAATGCATCCCATTGAGCAACGGCGGGACAAATACGGCGGGCAAATGGTGTGAGCATCCCTCCAATAGTGATCACTCCTCTAGTCGCGGTGGATGCCTTGAACAACTGCTTGAGGAGTATGTACGTCAAATCCAATGGGGTGCGTGTGAGCATCCCCCAAATAATGAACAACTCCTGCTTTGTCACATGGGTGTTGTCCTTCCTGGCCATCACCGTGTAAGCTAAGATGCGGTGGACCATTCTGAAGACAGGATTTCTTATGTCCGCCGCATTCGACGTCCCCGACACAAATGCTCCAGCGTTGGGTAGGGCTATTTCTCTCCAGAATGCCCCATCATTGAACTCGGCACCAATAGTATGCACGGTGTAGCCTCCTACCCTGCAATTGAGTGCATTGGTGAGTTCGTTAACCGAAGTATCCGCCTCCCAAATGTTGTTGAGCTGAAAGGAGATGGTTCTCGGTCTGCTTTCCTTGAAGGCCGACGGATCCAACGAGCTCAGAATTTCCAGTGTTACTCGATCATAAGTGGGCCATCCACCGTTAAAGATGTGGACCCACCCTGCATGGTAGAACAAATCTCGGACGTCGTCATAAATGCCCATCTCCCGGAGCAGGTCGTGGTCGGCATACCTAGTGATTTCTATCCCTTTCCTGGCAAGCCTCTTGAACCGGACTCTGTCATCGTCGGATATCAGGACGACCCCATGAAACTCGGGGTCTTCCCGTGTATAGTCGTCCGGTTGGCGTGAGCTTGAGGCGCCGGCGGTTCTACGCTTCTTAGGGGCCATGGTACCTGGGTTAATTGCTAGTTAGAAACCATGTAATTATCCTCAATATTTCAAAACAAGCTAACTAGCACCCCCTTTCCATCTTTCTTGACAAATTCAACTTCTTATGTCTATCATAATCCCCCACAACATGCTTAATCTCTTCACATATACAAAGCCTCATGGATTTTTTCAATGCTACAATTAACATCACCTATAATCATCAACCAAAGACCAAGCAAAAGCAAAGCAAAGATAAAATTCCATTGAGACTTAACAATTCTAGAACTAGCATGCTCTTGTGGATTCCACCACTCATCAACACCAACAAATATCTAACAATAAGCTCAAACACCAACACAAAGCATATGATTCAAACTCCCTAAACAATTAAGCTCATAAAAATTTTCTAGCATAAACCCTAGCTCTACTAACCCATCAAATATTTCACAATCTAACCAAAGAAAAATAGTAGTAGCATAGGAATAACACTAGATTAAGAGTTAGAAGCTCATACCTTGAAAATTTAAGGGAGATTTTCGAAAATTACAATGTTCTTGAACAACAACCCCAAATTCGTGGATCTCCCAATGTAGTGGATGAAAGCCCGAATTAATCGGATAGAATGGAAGGTAATGAGGTGGGTTGTGTATGTATGGAAGGAATTTGGAAGATTCGAAGCCGTTTGGGAGAAATTGAAGGAAGAATTTTCGAAAAAAATGGCTCTATGTGTGCTGAGTGTGTGTTCTAGGTGAAAAGTGTGAAAAATACCAAAAAAACGCAACTTAAAACTTACCTGGGCCGATCGGCGACCAAAACGGCGATCGCCGTTTAGGTCGCCGTTTTTCGGCGTTTTTGTGAACAAAATCGGCGACCGCCGATTTTCGGAACCAAGTGTAATTTTCATCCAGGAAAATCGGCGACCTGGCCGGCGCTCGCCGTCTGGGTCGCCGTTTTCGGAGCTGATTCGCCGTTTTCTGTTTTTTTTTTTTTTTTTTTTTTTTTTTTTTTTTTTTTTTTTAACTGCAAAAACGAAACACACTAGGAAAAACATAAAAAACGGACATAAACTAACAAAAAGAAACGACCAACGAAAACACAGAAAAACAAGTAAAAACTAACAAAGCAATAAACATTGGGTTACCTCCCAACAAGTGCTAAAATTAACGTCTATAGCTTGACGATACCTCAAACTCATGGGTCATTGAATTTGACAACTTCAAGACCACGATCCACGTCCGACTTGAAGTACGGTTTTAGACGATGACCATTGACAGTGAAAGTAGTGCCATCAGCAGCGAACAACTCATACGTCCCATTCCAATTGCTCTTATGCACCACATATGGCCCTGTCCATCTTGATTGCAGCTTGCCAGGAAACAAACGCAATTTAGAATTGTATAAAAGTACCTCATCTCCTGGCTTGATTTCCTTGGTGCGAATGTTCAAATCATGGAATTTCTTGGCTCTCTCTTTGTAGATGCGGGAACTCTCATAGGCTTCATTCCTCCATTCATCTAACTCCGTCAACAAATCACGCCTTGTATGACCAGCCTCCTTGAATTCCAAATTGATTCTCCTTGTCGCCCAATATGCCTTGTGCTCAATCTCAACAGGCAAATGACATGACTTGCCAAAGACAAGTTGATAGGGAGACATACCAATCGGAGTTTTGTAGGCAGTGCGATACGCCCAAAGAGCATCATCTAGGTGCTTCGCCCAATCCTTCTTGTTGGCCACACTTTTCTCCAAAATTTGCTTGATCTCTCGATTAGCCAATTCCGCCTGCCCATTAGCTTGAGGATGATATGGAGTGGTCACCTTGTGCTTTACTCCATACTTTGCCAAAGCGCTTGCTAGCAATTTATTGTTGAAGTGCGACCCCCCATCACTAAGCAACGCTCTCGGTGCTCCGAACCGAGTCAAAATATTCTTTTGCAAGAATTTAATGACTACTTTGGAATCGTTGGTGGCAGTGGGAATCGCCTCCACCCATCTAGAAACATATTCCACAGCAAGCAAAATATAGGAAAAACCACAAGACGCAGGGAAAGGACCCATGAAGTCAATCCCCCAAACATCAAACAGCTCCACCTCAACAATGATATTCTGCGGCATCTCATCCTTCTTGGTGATATTGCCCATGCGTTGACAACGATCACAAGACTTCACGAAAGCATGGCAATCTGCAAAAATTGAAGGCCAATAGAATCCACTATGATTTACCTTCATGGCAGTGCGGTTGGCAGCAAAGTGACCTCCACTAGGTGAGCTATGGCACTCTTCAATGATCTTCGGCCATTCATGCTCCCTAACACATCGCCGAATAAAGCCATCGGCGCACCTCCGGTATAGGTAAGGATCCTCCCAATAATAGAACTTGACATCATGGAGGAACTTCTTCTTTTGATAGTGCGACAACCCCTCGGGAAGAACTCCAATAACCAAGTAGTTGCTATAATCGGCATACCATGGATCCTTAAACAGCACCGCCCAGATCTGCTCATCGGGAAACGACTCATTGATGGCCATCTTCGGATCATCCCCCTCAATCGGATTCTCCAATCGAGATAAGTGGTCAGCTACCACATTCTCACATCCCTTGCGATCTCGGATCTCCATATCAAACTCTTGGAGCAATAAGATCCAACGTATCAAGCGGGGCTTGGAGTCCTTCTTCGTGAACAAGTAGCGGATGGCGGCATGATCAGTGTAGACAATTGAATGAGTTCCAATCAAATAAGAACGGAACTTATCAAAAGCATACACCACAGCTAGCAGCTCCTTCTCCGTGGTAGTGTAGTTCATCTGCGCAGAATCCAAAGTTTTACTAGTGTAGTAAATTACCTTGAACAGCTTATCTCTCTTTTGCCCCAACACAGCTCCCACGGCCCAATCGCTAGCATCGCACATCAACTCAAACGGGGCACTCCAATCCGGCGTGATCAAAACTGGCGTAGTGGTCAGTGCAGCTTTCAACTTCTCAAAGGAGACGAGGCACTCATCGGTGAAGACAAACTTCACATCCTTCTCTAGCAAAGCACAAAGCGGCTTGGACAGCTTGGAGAAGTCTTTGATGAAACGCCTATAAAATCCTGCATGCCCAAGAAAGCTCCGCACCGATTTCACAGAAGTAGGAGGCGGTAACTTCTCTATAGCCATGATCTTAGCACGATCCACCTCTAAACCTTGGGCAGAAACCTTATGCCCCAAAACAATGCCTTCTCGAACCATGAAGTGGCATTTTTCCCAATTGAGCACTAGTGCCGTCTCCTCACAACGCTGCAACACTTGAGCAAGATTGTCCAAACAATTATCAAAGGAGGAACCAAAAACAGAAAAGTCATCCATGAATACCTCCATAATGTTTTCAATCAACCCATGGAAAATCGCCATCATGCAGCGTTGAAAAGTGGCAGGAGCATTGCAGAGACCAAAAGATATCCTCCTAAAAGCAAAAACGCCATAGGGACAAGTAAAAGCGGTCTTATGCTGATCCTCCGGGGCTATCATAATTTGATTGTAGCCCGAGTACCCATCCAAGAAACAATAGTACTCATATCCTGCCAAGCGGTCAAGCATCTGATCAATAAATGGCAAAGGAAAGTGATCCTTACGTGTGGCTGCATTCAAAGCTCGATAGTCAATGCACACGCGCCATCCTGTGACTAGCCTTGTAGCTATAAGCTCATCTCTCTCATCCTTAACCACAGTCATGCCTCCCTTCTTAGAGACAACTTGAGTTGGACTCACCCACTCACTATCAGAGATGGCATATATGATTCCTGCATCCAACCACTTGAGCACCTCCTTTCTCACAACTTCTTGCATCGCCGGATTCAAACGTCGCTGCGGCTGCACCTTAGGCTTGTATTCCTGCTCTAGTAAAATACGATGCATGCAAATAGAAGGACTAATTCCTTTGATGTCAGAAATAGACCATCCTATAGCAGACTTGTATTTCCTCAATACTCGCATCAACTTCTCCAACTCCAACGGAGATAAATAAGCAGACACAATAACAGGAAACGTTTCACTCTCACCCAAAAATTGGTACCTCAAGTGCTCAGGAAGTGGCTTCAGCTCAAGTTTGGGTGCAGCTGCAGCTGCAGCTGGCGCAGGAAAATCAGCTCCCTTTTCCGTGGACTTGCTTCCCCCATCTACAGGTTTGTGAATATCCATGTAAGGTACAGGATCGATGGGATAACTCTCTACGGCCTCCAACTCTGCAATATAATCTAAAATCTCATCACACGCCTCATCAAGATCGGAATAAGGATATAAGGACTGTGTGATGCACTCCTCCAAAGGATCATCTACAGCTGCAGGAAAATCCACCATAGTATCAATTAGGTTGCAATCCTCAACTTGTGGCTCAGCTGGCTTCTTCATCGCATCATAGATAGACAACGTCATCTTCTCATCATTGATACGGAAAGTCAGATCTCCCTCCTGAACATCTATCAATGCACGGCCCGTAGCTAGAAACGGACGCCCCAAGATCAATGGAGTATTCTTGTCCTCCGGCATGTCCAATACTACGAAATCTGCAGGAAAGATAAACTGCTCCACCTGCACTAGAACATCCTCCACAACTCCCTTGGGATAAGTAAGGGAACGATCTGCCATCTGCAAAGCAATAGATGTAGGCTTGATTTCTCCAATCTCCAACCGGTTGAAAATAGAGAGAGGCATCAAATTGATGCTTGCCCCTAAATCACAAAGAACACGGGAGAAATTCTGCCCTCCAATCACACAAGCTATAGTAAAGCTGCCAGGATCCTTCTGCTTCAATGGTAGCTTTCTTTGTAGCACAGCACTGCATTCCTCGGAAAGTTTTATCGTCTCATATTTCCCCAACTTCTTCTTGTTGGAGACTGCATCCTTGAGGAACTTGGCATAGCCTGGCATATCTCTCAAAGCATCAAGTAAAGGAATATTGATGTGTAGCTTGGAAAATACCTCCATAAACTTGGCTAACTTCTCATCCATCTTTGGCTTTGCCAGGCGATTCGGGAAAGGCGCTACAGGCTTGTACTCTGGTCTGGGAAACGTGGGAGTAGGAATGGGCTCCTTAACAGCAGAAGAGCTCGAATCCTTCTTAGGGGGAGGCGTCTGTTTCGCTGCAAGCTCCTCTAAGTCATCATCGTCCTCCTCCACTACTTTGCCTTTTCCCTTGTCATTCTGCAGCTCTGGAAAATTCTGGTACTCAGTCCCGCTTCGAAGATGGATCGCATTACACTGATTTTTGGGATTAATTTCAGTGTTGCTAGGAAATTTTCCTGGTGTGTGCTGCGCAGCTGCTTGATTTGCAATCTGACCAACTTGAGTCTCCAAAATCTGCACTTGCTTTGACAGTGATGAAAAATTATTCCCAATATTACCCACTTGAGACTCCAAATTAGTCATCCTTGAATTAACAGTTGTCTTCATGCTAGACACCTCTGTTAAAACCTGCTGCATCATATCCTCCAGTGATACCTTCTTCGGCTCATTTATAATTCCTCCGCTAGACACAGAAAATCCAGGTGGGGGCTGCAAAGCATTGTTCGGATTGCCGTAAGAAAGATTAGGATGCGGTCGTGCTCCTGGCTGAAACTGCTGCTGACCCTGTTGAAATTGTTGATTTCTGCCATACATTCCTGGCTGCCCTCGCTGGAAATTCCCATAGTTTCTGCCATTAATATAACTGATATCTTCCATGCTTGAAGGGTCTGTCACAGCTTGCTCAGGACGTCCAACATTGAATTCACTAATTTTTGTAGTCAACTCTGCCAGCTGTGTAACCATTGCTGCCTGATGTGTAGCCATCGATGCCTGTTGAGTAACCAATGCTGCCATAGGATCAGAACTGGACGCAGCTGCAACCTTCTTCAATTGTATTCTTTCAGATGGCCATTGGTAGCTCGTAGAAGCCATACTATCAATAATGCTCCATGCGTCAGAGCTGCTTTTCTGGAGTAGAGAGCCACCTGCAGCTGTATCCATATGCATCCGTGTACGCTCCCCGCAGGCATTGTAGAACATTATCACGAGTGTGCCTTCATCAAATCCATGGCCCGGGCACTTTCTAAGCTTTTCCTGGTAACGCTCCCAAGTTTCCGCTAGCTTTTCTCCTTCGAACTGTTGAAACTGCACGATGTCCATCTTCAATTTCAATGTAAGGCCAGGCGGATGGAACTTGCGTAGGAATGCATGAGCTAAGTCCTCCCACACGATATTGTCCCCCAGCTGCAGCGTATGATACCACGACTTCGCCTTATCCCGCAGTGAGAAGGGAAAAAGACGAAGACGGATAATGTCATCAGGGACACCATTCATCTTTACCGTGCTACACAGCTCCAGGAAATGCGCCAGGTGCGCATTAGGGTCTTCAATCGCTTGTCCACCATATTGGCTCTGTTGGACCATCGTGATCAAACCCGTTTTCAGCTCAAAGTTGTTAACTTTCACTTTTGGGGGCTCCTGGTACACGTACTGTGGTATGAACGCTTCATTGATGGCTGGTTGTTTTTGAGCCTCTCTCGTCTCCTGTGCATCAAGTAGCTTCTTCAACTGTTCTTGCAGAGCTTGAATTTGGATTTGCTCTGGAGTAGCCATTGGATCCGTCACAGCTTGAGTGTTCTGTTTCTTTAGATTGCGCAAGGTCTTGTTGATTTCAGGGTTTAACTCAAAGAGAGGAGTCCCGTGAGATCGTGTGTTCATATGCAACCTACAGAAACAGCAAAAAGATCAGAAAAGAAAAAAATAAAAACAAATAAAACTTGCAGTACTATAAAGTCCTATTAGAAATATTAAAGCAAAATCTAAACAGTCCCCGGCAACGGCGCCAAAAAGTTGATCACTATTTTATTAGCAACAAAAATACCGCAACTAACACGGTGTAATCGTAGTATAAACAGCAATCGGATATCGTATCCACAGAGACTATTATGACGAAATCACTCTATCTATCTCCTAAACAGACTCTCACAGTATGCAAGTAAACGAACGCAGGAAGGTTTAATTAACTTAAACTAGAACGCAAATAACAGTAATGAAAAGATTGTAGGAAAAATCAAATATTAAAAGACAACTGATCCTAGGGTAGTAAATTCATTAACTAAATCCACATAATAAATCTATTAATCCTATGTACCAGTTTAATCCAGTTATGATGAGAGATCGCTTAATTAATCAATTACTCTCGCTAGAGCAGCAACGATCGTAGATTAGTAAATTCTCTATCTCCGCTAGGTCTCAAGAAAATCTACTAACTCCCAATAGCTCCTAAGAATAGCTCTCTATGATCCACCTATCTCCGCTAGGTCTCAAGGTTAAAATCATATCATACATTCCTGAATCCGCTAAACAGTTATCTCCGCTAGGTCTCAAACCGAATAGCTAAACATGCAAACTATTGATCAGATAATTCACAAGAAAATAAGCACCAGGAATTATGAATCAAAAACTGGAAGGCACAAAGGTATTAACAAATAAATCACATAAATTCAATCAACTATTTACAAACCCTAGAATCAGCTAAAGGAAACTAGCCAGACATGCTAAAATAAAACATAAACATAATTAAATAGAATGCAATTATAAAAACTAAATTGTATAAAAACCGAATTGAAACGATTGTAGCGGCTTGAATCTTCAGTCTTGATCCAAGCCTTGAAAACTAGAAAGCAATGAAATTCTGAAAGCTAGAAAACTGAAAGATAAAATCTGGGAACTGAAAAACTAAAGCTCGGAACCCTAGATAGGTCAAAAGAGGACCTATTTATAGTCTTAGGGTGAAAAACCAAGTTCTAAACCGAAAAGAATTCGAAAAAACGTAAAAACGCGGAAGAAAATAAAACACGCGGCTGAATCGGCGACCCGTTCGGCGGTCGCCGATTTGGTCGCCGTTTTTCGGCCATTTAACTCCTGAAAACGGCGATCGCCGTTTTTCTCTCCACAGGCCGAAATCCATCCAGGGAAATCGGCGACCTGGCCGGCGGTCGCCGTCTGGGTCGCCGTTTTCTCTCTTTAAACTGCCAAAAATCGGCGGTCAACGCCCTTTGACCGCCGAAATGCCCCTTTTCCGTCCCGACTCCAGAATCTTCGTCTTTTCTTGATTTTTGGGCTCGATTCTCTCAAAACTCTTCTCTTCAACATGTTCCTAACACTCCATGCTCCAATATCACTCAATTCTGCATCCAAACAGTCAAAACTACACCCAACCGTGAAATCTCGAAATAATAGCAAATGAACTCCAAACAATAATAAAACGGGTGTAAAATTGACTTAAACTACAGAATATAAACCATAAAAATCATGCAAAATGAGTGTTTATCAGTGTCACACATCACTTTCTCAAACAATGACTTTCCAATCTTCACAGGAATATTGAAGCTGCCTGGATCATCTCTCTTTGGAGCCAACTGATACTCCTTCACTGCGAACATCTCCTCAAATTCATTGAATGCTCTCTTCTTTTCCATCACAGCCTTCACAATTTGCACCTCATTTGGCTTGTTTCTCAAGATCTCCACGGAAGGAATATTCACAGCCAACTGCTTAAATGTCTCCAAAAACTTCTCATCCATCTTCGGCTTTCCCAGGCTATTCGGGAAGGGTGCTACAGGCTTGTACTCTGGCCTGGGAAACGTAGGAGTAGGAATAGGCTCCTTAACAGCAGAAGAGCTCGAATCCTTCTTAGGGGGAGGCGTCTGTTTCGCCGCAAGCTCCTCCAAATCATCATCGTCTTCCTCCACTACTTTGCCTTTTCCCTTGTCATTCTGCAGCTCTGGATGATCCCGCTGCTTTGGATGATTCCGCTGCTCTTCATCCTCAACTGAATTATCAACCACCCGGATGGAATGACATTGCTGATTTTGCTGAGGTTGTTGATATTGGCTCTTCGGATTGAACTGAGTGTTGCTAGGAAATTGGCCTGGCTTGTTCTGCGCAGCTGCTTGGTTGGCCATCTGACTGACTTGAGTCTCCAACATCTGCACTTGCTTGGAGAGTGCTGAAACATGATTTCCTATTTGACTCACTTGGGTCTCCATGTTGGTCTTCCACGCACCTACATTCGTTTCCAAACCACCTATCTTTCCCAACACCTGCTTCATCATGTCTTCCATCGAATCTTTCTTTGGCTCATTGATAACTCCTCCGCTAGACACGGAAAATCCAGGTGGAGGCTGCAAAGCATTGTTCGGATTGCCGTAAGAAAGGTTAGGATGCGGGCGTGCTCCTGGCTGGAACTGCTGATGACCCTTCTGAAATTGTTGACTTCTGCCATACATTCCTGGCTGTCCTCGTTGGAAATTCCCATAATTTCTGCCATTCACAAAATTTACATCTTCCATGACTGACGGATCTATCACAGCTTGCTCAGGACGTCCAACATTCCACTCACCAAGTTTTGTAGTCAACTCTGCCAGCTGTGTAGCCATTGCTGTCTGCTGCGTAGCCATCGCTGCTTGTTGAGTAACCATTGCTGCAATAGGATCAGAACTGGACGCAGCTGCAACCTTCTTCAATTGTATTCGCTCAGATGGCCATTGGTAGCTCGTAGAAGCCATGCTATCAATAATGCTCCATGCTTCAGAACTACTTTTCTGCAATAGAGAGCCACCTGCAGCTGTATCCATGTGCATCCTTGTACGCTCCCCGCAGGCATTGTAGAACATGATCACGAGCGTGCCTTCATCAAATCCATGGCTTGGGCACTTTCTGAGCTTCTCCTGATACCGCTCCCAAGTCTCCGCTAGCTTTTCTCCATCGTACTGTTGAAACTGCACGATGTCCATCTTCAACTTCAATGTAAGGCCAGGCGGATGGAACTTGCGTAGGAATGCATGAGCCAAATCCTCCCACACGATATTATTTCCCAGCTGCAGCGTATGATACCACGACTTCGCCTTATCCCGCAGTGAAAAGGGAAAAAGACGAAGACGGATAATGTCATCAGGGACACCATTCATCTTCACCGTGCTACACAGTTCCAGGAAATGCGCCAGGTGCGCATTAGGGTCTTCGATCGCCTGTCCACCATATTGGCTCTGTTGGACCATCGTGATCAAACCCGTTTTCAGCTCAAAGTTGTTGACGTTCACTCGTGGGGGCTCCCGGTACACATACTGTGGAATGAACGCTTCATTGATGGCTGGTTGTTTCTGAGCCTCTCTCGTCTCCTGTGCATCAAGCAGCTTTTTCAACTGCTCTTGCAGAGCTCGAATTTGGATTTGCTCTGGAGTAGCCATCGTTTCTGTCTCAACTTGATCGTTCTGCTTCTTTAGATTGCGCAAGGTCTTGTTGATTTCAGGGTCTAACTCAAAGAGAGGATTCCCGTGAGATCTTGTGTTCATATGCAACCTACAGAAACACAACTTATAAAAGTTTGAAAAGAAAAAATAAAAACAAAAAAAAAACTTGCAGTACTATAAAGTCCTATTGGAAATATTAAAGCAAAATCTAAACAGTCCCCGGCAACGGCGCCAAAAAGTTGATCACTATTTTATTAGCAACAAAAATACCGCAACTAACACGGTGTAATCGTAGCACAGAAATAGCAAGCAGAGTATCGTATCCACAGAGACTGTAAAACGAAATTACTTTATCTATCTCCTAAACAGACCCTTACAGTATGCAGGTAAACGAAAGTAGGAAGGTTTAATTAACTTAAACTAAAACGCAATTAACAATAATTAAAAGCACGTAGGAAAATTCGAATATTAAAAGACAACTGATCCTAGGGTAGTAAATTCATTAACTAAATCCACATAATAAATCTATTAATCCTATGTACCAGTTTAATCCAGTTATGATGAGAGATCACTTAATTAATCAATCACTCTCGCTAGAGCAGCAACGATCGTAGATTGGTAAATTATCTATCTCCGTTAGGTCTCAAGAAAATCTACTAACTCCCAAAAGCTCCTAAGAATAGCTCCCTATGATCCACCTATCTCCGCTAGGTCTCAAGGTTAAAATCATATCATACATTCCTGAATCCGCTAAACAGTTATCTCCGCTAGGTCTCAAACCGAATAGCTACACATGCAAACTATTGATCAGATAATTCACAAGAAATTAAGCACCAGGAATTATGAATCATAAACTGGAAGGCACAAAGGTATTAACAAATAAATCACATAAATTCAATCAACTATTTACAAACCCTAGAATCAGCTAAGTGAAACTAGCCAGACATAATAAAATAAAACATAAACATAATTAAAAAGAAAGCAATTGGAAGAACTGAATTATATAAAAACTGAATAAGAACGAATGTAGCAGCTTGAATCTTCAATCTTGTGGAAATCCAATCCAAGCAATAAAAACTGGAAAGCAATAAATTCTAAAGCTATGAAATTGAAAAACTAAAGTTGGGGACTGAAAAAGGAACCCTGAATAGGTCAAAAGAGGACCTATATATAGGCACAGGGGATAAATACAGTATAGAACTCGAAAATACTGATAAAATCCGAAAATCCCGCAAAATCCCGAAAATTCGGAAATTTCCGTCGGGCACTATTCACTGCTGCGCGCGACTTTCTTGTTTGGGTCATATCTTCCTCGTCCGAACTCGGATTTGCGAACCGTTTGCGCCTACGAACTCGTATCGAGACGATCTACAACTTTCATTAAGAGCATTGGTCCAAATTCGAACTCCATATTTCTGTAAAAATCATCAAAGTACGAGCAAGTAACATATTTCACAAGATAAAACAATTTAAGCACAAAACATTCATCCAACACTCAATTTCCTATAAAATTTACATCATAAGAACACTAAAAACAATGGAAACATGAGTGTTATCAGTGGGTTAGCGGCAAAACATGTCGGGTCGGACCGGATCCATAACAAACGGGTCGGGTCGGATCTGACCCGTCAGGTTTTGGGTCTAAATGGGTCGAGTCTTGAACCAGAACCAGAACCGTTGCTTTATAGCTCAACGGGTAATGAGCGGTTCTGGTTCTGGTCCGGGTAATATCCACCCACTGACATCCGTAGCAACAATAGAGTTTTGACATATCATTAACACTTTCGGGGATTTTAAAATTTAATAAAAATATCATATTTTTCAACAATTCTTCTTTTACTTTTGAGGTATGATGAATTATTCAACAAACGGGACATTGATTTCGATTATAATTAAACAATTATTGAGAAAGTATATCTAGAGTTAGCTTGTTTGTATGAGTTATTAATCAATCCTCCATAAAACGAATTCTATTTTATCTTCAAGAGAAAATCGCTAATACATATTATTGACCCATTAGGATTAACCAAAAAAAAAAGTCAAGCACAAATTTAGCCTCTTACTAATTAATTATTAATTTCAAGATAATTGTCACAGGCTGTAATATGATTAACAAGTTGTAAAAAGGTTATTAAAATAATGGTTATTTTATTATAATTAGTTAGCAAATCAGAATACTAACATTTTCAATGATTTCGTGTAAATATTCTAGTTGACTACGTCCCAATTAACATCCCAAAATTTCTTTTGGACGTTCCATTTATAATGACTCAATTAAAATAAAAAAATAATTTATTTTATCTACTTTATCTATCTTCTTCTTTATTTACTTTAGTAATATGCACACTCGTGCGATGTACGACCAATGTTGAAATTGAACGATATTTTAAATCAATAAAACATATATTAAATATTAAATATAAGTAAATGTAAACATAAATCGATAAAAAGTCGAAGTTATGAACGGCATAATCTCAATAAACACATGAATTTGAAAATATTTGAATTTTCAATTTTTGAAATACCAATTAATTATTTATAATTGATAAGAATGAACAAATATAAGTTTAATCTTTTTAGTTGCATTAAATTGTTATAACAGAAAAAATATAAATAGAAAATATTAAAAATAATTTCTAACAAAAAAATAAAATAAAAATAGAAAAAGGAATGAAATAGAAAAAAAATGAAGAACCGTGGCATTCAAAGAAAGAAGATAGGAGAGAGAGAAGAGAAAAAAAAAATTGTGACTTTAAAGGATAATAACTTATTTATTTTAAATTTATTTTTTATAGGGCTAAGTACCAAATTCTCCTCTATCGATGATGTCTCTAACACGTACAAGACCCTATAATCAGGATAAGCGCTGTTTACTACCTCAACGTGACAAAATCGAACTAATTTCCCCCGCCACTTAATGGACGTTAACACCGTTATTATTATTATTTTTTTTTGTAATTAATATGAAAATCAAACGTTCCTACAGAACCAAATACCTGCCTGCGCCGCCGGGCCTCCTTCCCCTTTCAGCGCACGGCCAGAAAAGGAATGATGAATGAGGATAGAAAAGGAATACTAAAAGAGTAGAAATTTATAGGGGTATTATGTATATACATATCTATTATATAATAGGATTAAGCCTTAACCTATGTGGCATATCTAAAATCTCACCATTTCAAAATTTACCATATATAATCTTCATCATTTATTAATTAATTAACTATTACATTCTATATAAAGATTCATTAATCATAATAAATATAATTAATAATAAATGTATATATATAATAATATTAACATTACATATAATCTAAATTAATAAATTTTATTATTTATTTTTTCTAGATAAAAATTATATTTATATGTCTGATAAGAAAAAAATAATTATCCCTAATTGAATGTTAGTGATTAGATGTATATTTGTTATTAATTTTATATTTCTCAATAGCGTACATATTATATGTATATGTTGCAATATATTATATTGTGTGTATATATATATATATATATATATATAATATTTATATTCTTAATTTTCAATAAAATTAATTTTAAATTAAGTTTGAATTGAGACATGCACGTATATGTAAATTATAAACGGGTTCGGTCATTGATTTACATGTTTGTATAATAAGGCACAAATTCTATAAACTGATTAATTTAAGACAAAATCTTATTTTATGTCTATCAAAATAATTAAAATTTTATTTTTATTTTTTATAAAATAAATCCATACATTTTATTTATATAGGGAAGAAAATTATATTTTTCATTTCTGCAAACTTTATTTGTTTCTGTTCGTCTAATAATAATAATAATAATAATAATAATAATAATAATAATAATAATAATAATAATCTATTCTATAATACGATTAGACCTTAGCCTACGTGGCAGGCCTCAAATTCTTTCTTTTCAATCTCAATCTCCAACGTGGCATTTGAGAATCCAATCTATATATTCTCATTCTCACTTTTAAAACAAAAGTAACGCCTCCCTCACGCCTCCCTCTTCCTCACCCCATCGCCGTCTTCCCTGAATCCGGTCGGCGTCGTCTCCCCATTCACTGTCTCTCTCTTCTCTCAATCATTTTCTCTCTCTAAAGTCGATTGCACACTCAAATCGAGCCCTAATTCCCCCCTTAAACTTCCCGCCTCTCTCTCCCTCTAAATTCCGGCGTCGCCGCCGTCCTAAGGGCGGCGTTGCTCCGCCTAATCTCTGACTCCCTCTTCCATTCCTTAATTAGTTCGATTCTGTTTCCACTTCTTAAACCCATGAGAATTCTTCATTCGAAGCAGTAAATACAAGAGCCCTAAGATTTCTTTTTCCTATAACCTGTTGCCGTTCCTTCTTCTAGACTCTGGCGAAATAGTCGCCGCTGAGCTTGCGGTTCGTCCGCCGCCGAGTCACCGCTGAGCCCTGGAGTTCGTCCACCGTGTCGTCGACCCCCACCCCACCGACGACTTCTCTATTTTGATACCTCCATTTTCCGGATCTGCCGTGATTCTTCCTACACACCTATGGTAAGTATTAAATTAGTTTCCTAATTTAATAACACGTTTCACTATTTTAAATATAGAATGATTATTATTTTAGAAAGAACAAATTTTGGAAAGAATTTTAACAATGGAAACTTATAACCTAGATTTTTAGCAGAGTTGCCAGAGCAGAGCTGCCAGAGCCAGAGCTAACCAGAGCAGAACTTTCAGAGCAGAGGGCCAGAGCCAAGTTGCCAGAGTAGAGATGCCAGAGCCAGAGCTAGCCAGAGCAGAGTTGCCAGAGCAAAGCTTCCAGAGGAGAGCTGTCAGAGCATAGTTGACATAGCAGAGCTTCCAGAGTAGAGCAAACCAGACAGAGCTTCCAGAGTAGAGATTCCAGAGCTAAGTCATTATAGTCAGAGCCAGAGCCAAGTCGCCAAATCCAGAGTCAGAGCTAAGTCATTAGAGTCAGAGCCAGAGCCAAATCGCCAGATTAGGCCTTAGTTAATTGCATACCTACATTTTTAATCCTCGATTTTCCGATATTTATAAGTTTTAATTGCATACCTAGATTTTTAGCTATAAATTCCTTAGTTAATAATGATTTACGCTTCATCGTGTTTTTTCAGCCAACACAAGGTACTTTTGTTCTTCTTTTGCTGTGTTTAGGGAGCAAAGCAAACCTTTTGCTGTGTAATTTTAGTGCTTCGTATTTGAATAAAATTTGTTTCTGACTTGTGAAAGATATGTTATAAGCCTTTCGACGGAATATGTAAATTACAGTTGATTGGGTCCATATAATACCATTTTGAGTTGCCAGAGTAAAGCTTCCAGAGCAGAGTTGCCATAGCAGAGCTTCTAGAGCAGAGTTTCCAGAGCCAAAGCTAACCAGAGCAGAGCTTCCGGAGCAGAGGGTCAGAGCCACATTGCCAGAGTAGAGATGCCAGAGCCAGTGCTAACCAGAGCAGAGCTGACAGAGCCAGAGCTAACCAGAGCAGAGGGCCAGAGCCAAGTTGCCAGAGCAGAGATTCCAGAGGCCAGAGCCAAGTCGCCAGAACCAGAGTCAGAGCTAAGCTATTGGAGCCAGAGCGCGGAGCCACACGTTAGAGACAATTCGCCAGAAGGCGGAGCTACTTAGCAGAGCGGAGCCAAAGAGTAGAAGTCTGCCCCAAGGAAGGAAATCCAGAGCTACTAGACAGAGCGGGATGATGAGGACAGAATCCAGCTCTGTAATTAGGGGACAACGACCTGACAAGTTATAATCTAATAATAGCCTTAATTAGTTTAATGGCGAGCATGCGGAATAGATGACCAGTCGAATTTACTACTTTACCCCGACTGTAATGCCTATAAATACCTACGATGATGAAATAAAGCACACGCTCTCTCTTTTACTGCTTTAAGAACTCCTTTCTTTCCTTTCTCTCTAGAGTTTGAACTAATTAATAAAATTACATATATAAATAAAATATCTAAATTGTTAGATAGTTGACAATTGGAGTCATGGTTGAATATAATTTCATATTTGATGATGCTCTATCAAACTCTAGATGAGATGATGCTCAAAACTCTAGACGAGATAATGCTCTTTCAAGTTTTAGACGAGATGATTCTCTTTCAAGTTTCAGACAAGATGATGCTCAGAAGTTAGAGGTGATTTGTCAAGTTTGCGACGAGCTGGTGCCCACAACTTGGTTGGTCTTAAAACTCCAAATGATACGATGTTCGATAAATCAGTTATGGTCTTTTAAATATCACGCGAGATTATTTTCATAATTAGTTATGCTTTTAGAAGTTCGGAATTATATGATACCTATGTCAAATTTATATGTATTTCTACTCTTTTTTTTTTCTTACGCGTTAACTTTTTATAAAATTTCATATGAAAACTAATGGGTATTTTTATGATCTCAACAAAATTAATAATTTAATTGCTAAAAGTTGTTGACATTAATATAATTTAAAATGTATTACTAATTTAATTTAATTTAATTAATTATATAAATAATTTACATAAAAGATTATTTTATATAATTATTATAAGAATAACATAAAATATAATGAAATTTTATGCTTGTTTAATGAAATTTTTACCTGCCTAAATTTAAAAATTAATGGGCATAAGTTGACAAAAATCTGCAAAACTTGCAAGAACACCAATCTACAATCACACGAACAAAAATCTGCAATTCTGAATCAACAAAAATCTGAACTCCAATCTGAAAAACTTGCAAGAACACCACACGAACAAAAATCAGCAATCAACAATTCCAATCTACAATTCCAATGTGAAAAACTTGCAAGAACAAAAATTTGCAATCAACAATTCCAATCTACAGATTTCGAACCAATCGAACTCAAACAAATCAAATAGATTTCGAACCGATCGAACTCAAACAAAATTGGAGAAAATTTCATGAACAGAGAGTGAAAATTTCAGGAACAGATCTGGATCATCTTCTCACTCAAGCCGCCGCCGCTCGCACTCCGCCGCGCCGCGCCGCGCCGCTGCTAAGGTTTCATTCAGAGGGGTGGACGGTAGATAGACGCAGTTGGAGCGGGCTTCTGATGCGAATCACGATAGATCGCCTCGAGCCTCTGGTCGCCGATGGTCGAGGCACAGAGAGAGAGAGAAAGAGAGATCTAGAGCGGGCTTCTGATGGTCGAGGCGCAGAGAGAGAGAGAGAGCCGAGAGTCTCTTTGCAGATGGAAGGCACGAGAAGGGCAGAGCCCTGGTCGCCGGAAAACGAGCGGCGAGGCGCTGCGGTCACCGATGAGAGAAGTGACAGACGGCGAGGCGCTGCGGTGAGGGCGGATAAAAGCTTCCTCCGACGACAAGCAGGGGAAAGGCAAGTGGAGGAGAAGACGGCTAGGGCGGTGAAGGTGGAGGAGAAGGCTTCCTCCGGCGACGAGCAGACGACGGCGGTGGAGACTCAGGCGCAGAGAGAGAGACGAGAGAAAGAGAGAGAAAGAGAGATAGAGAATAGAGGGGAAATGAATTAATTAAGGGTTTATTAGTTGAACAATTAGTGAGTTAAGCATCCCCTTATTATTTCATTTTTAGGAAACGGGACATTATCGGTGGGACAACCCAAAAAGGAAAATGAGACTTGAATAGCGGGACGGAGGGAGTACTATAAATTACAAGAAAATATGTACCCGTCGAATTTCGACGGGTAATACACTAGTATGTATACATAGATTAATTGTGAAATATATACCTACCCAATTAGAATTGTTGACTTTCACAAAGTGTGGAATAATTCATTTATTTAAATCTGCATCTAGCATTTATATGCCTCAAAGTAAAAGGAATTATTCAACTCATCGCATAAATAAAGAAAAAAATATTGGATAAAATTAGCGTTATTACCACGAATTAAATATATTTCCGTTAATAATTGACTATATCTATAAATTTCAAAGTAATAAAAACCCTAAAAACAACGAAATTTGTCCCCACCATTTTCTCTCTTCTGCTTTTCTTCAATAAAGTCAACATTTTGATAAGAAAATCAGAAAAAGAGAAGAAGCAAAACCCCCCCAAATCTTGTTTCTTTAAAGTGGGGATCCCATAAATTAATTGGGTAAAAGAATAAACGTACAAACAATGGGCGGTCCACGGTTTTAGCTTTCATAAACGAAAATCAGATTGTGAAATACAATTACAAATATGATGATGGTGGTGAGATAGTGCTTGAATTTTGAATTTTCATCTTCAAGTGCATTAGCCGTCTATTACCATCATCATCGTCCATTCATCGGTTGTACGGATCCAAATTGGAAAAGGTGGGTCAAGTTCTTCACTCTTTCCTTTCATATATTGACATAACACCTCAAAATTGGTGCCAAATTTGGGTTTAATTTTTGTTTTCCTGTATAACATAAAAGGATCCCTTGAAATTCAATATTTTGTGCTCTCCCATTTGTTTAGACGTGTGGTTTTTGGTGGGGTTTTAGCATTTCACGGTAATGATATTTATTTGGTCTGTTTTCAGCTTTTGGGTTCATTTTGTGATGATTGAATCAAGAATTCTATTGTTTCTGGAATTGATTAAGTTAATATTTTTCTGCGTGGTGCTCTTTTGTGTCTGGATAGCGGCCGATTGGATTTTTTGTGTTTACTTTCTGAATATTTGTGGTGCTTTGGGGGTTTTATGATTCTTGACTACACTGAAACTGGGAAGATCAAAGTGTGTTGTGCTTGATAACTTATTCATCCTAGAAAGTTGGAACTTGTGAAATTTGTAGGGATCAAGATTTAGCTTATCTGTTATTTATGTCGTTATCCTATCCAAAGTTTTTTATTTAAAAGAAATCATTTCTGAATGCCACCAGGTATAGAGCTAAATCAACAAAATTGATTAATCCTACTATGAGCATGGACTTTACTGAGATTATAAAGAGCAACTTTTAAAAGCTTCGATGATCTCCTACGTAAATACGGATTGACTTCCATCTGTTTGGCTTTCTCTCCGGATTCTTCTTCAGATTGATTCTTTCCTGCAATGTTCACTTTTCGTGCAACTTTTGTTGTTCATGATGCCCCCTCTTTGAATTCGGTGTCTTGGAAAACTAAGAGCATATGTATTCAAGGTTTCCACGTATTTTATGCTGTCACATTTATCTTGCTTGTGAATAATGATTACTACATCTTTTTATGTCTTCTTGATCTTTGTTTAGGAAGATTGTTCCTTGCTCAACTTTTATTTTTAGCAGCATCAAGGGCAGCATTACCTAATTCAACATCCATGTGCAGGAGAGCAGTAAGTGGCAATCACTAAGCTATAATTGTAAAGTACCATCAGCGTGGAATATTATTTGAGTCCTGCTCACTTGACTTCGTACTTGGTAGAGAACACAGCAATACCAGCTGTTATTTTGTGCATATGATTGAGTGGTTTTATAGTTTGAAGCACAAAAAAGATGGGTTTAAGAGTGAACCTGCTTCTTTTGGTGTTTCTCTCGGTTGTCATATTTGGTCATAGTATAACAGCTGAACAAGAAGAGCAAACTTTACAAAGAGTGATTACTGCTCCTCGGAGGAATGCAGAAGGTGGTGTGATAGATGGATCTGGTACTGAGCATATTGGTGATGAAATGGGTGCATGGCAGGACGGAAATGGTAGAGTCTCAGTGTCAACAGTTGCAATTTTCACGCTGGCAATGGCTGCGGCTACTGGTTTGGGAGCTCTCCCATTCTTTTTTATGGAGCTTGATCCTCAATGGGCTGGAATATGCAATGGGATGGCAGCAGGAGTAATGCTTGCTGCAAGTTTTGACCTCATACAAGAAGGACAGGGCCATGGAAGTGGCAGTTGGGTCGTATTGGGTATTTTGTCTGGCGGTGTTTTCATCTTGCTTTGTAAGAAGGTGAATCTCTTCGACTGTAATTTTTTTTTGTCTGATCTGGACTGTGTAATGCCCCTTATTTATGATCATGATATTACCTCATTCTTAGTTGTACTGTTTCAATACCTCGTTAAGCTGTTTGATTGGCGATTGTTTCTGCTTCTTTGTCTGTGGCTTTAAATTTCCGTAACAATTTGTCATGTTAAAGCTACTGTAATTATCTGGGGGGCCCCCTTTTGATTCCTTGATATAGTGCTATCTAGTTGACTGCAGATTCATATGCCTCCTTTATTCAGTTTTCTGGTTTTGTAAAGGCTGGTTCCTATGTTTTAAGAGTCTGAGTTGCTTGGTTGGCTGGGTGTTTTATAAGCAATTTAAGTTTTGGTTTTCTCGCCCTCTCTTCCTTCCGTTCGGTCTTCCCTTTTGTTTTTCTGGTCCTGCTTGACAAGTCTTCCCTACACATGCTCCATCTTTATGGTATGCCTCTGTAATATTATGTTGCAAATTTCTCTGTATTTTTGGCTGTGGTGTCAATTTTATCCAATGCACACACATGCTTGACAGTCTTGTATGGTCTTTTGTTGTTCACTGAAATGCTAAAGGATATAACATTCCCGACAATGGTATCTACTTTGAGAGCATGAAAGAAATTACTTACTTCCTCTGTCCCACTTCAAATGACCCAATTTTTATTTTGGGTTGTCCCACTTCAAATGACCCAACCCAAATTTAGAAATAAAATTAGGCATTTAACACTATTTTTTGGGTTGACCCACCACCATTTTATACCTTTATCACACGTTTCTTAATCTCCGTGCCCATTTTTTGGGGTCATTTGAAGCGGGACGGAGGGAGTAGTATTTAATAAGATGATAAATTGATTCTATCACAAGCAGCCCTAACCCCTTTCTATTACTTACTGAGGTTTGTGCAATGGCATCCATGTCAATGGGAGTGTGTATGTATTTTATTTTATTATGTTCTATCCTATCACTAGCTTAATGCAACTGTCATTTGTTATATATCCGTTGTTAGGAATACAGACCCTATCTCACAAGAATATTATATCCAATGACAAGGCCTTCTCTTATTACACAATGTAACATTATATTATCTCCCTGCTCCCTCTTCAATTACTGTAAGCACAATAGGTCTTGCCTGTGCTGTAACTACGAAATCTTACGAGTCCCAAGTAGCTGTAGTGCAAAGATTTGTTGATAGTTTCTAATCTATTTTTTTTTGTTCATTCTAGCAGAAGCTTACTAAAATTTCCTGCCATTATTTGTATCTTGGTATTGCTAGGTCTTCTTCCTTTATTTGAATGCTCAAATATTCTATTGTCAATTTGTAATTTTTTTGAACTCAGTTCCTTGAGCAATATGGTGAAATGAGCATGCTGGACATAAAGGGAGCAGATGCTACTAAAGTCATTCTTGTTGTCGGAATCATGACTCTTCATTCTTTTGGTGAGGGATCTGGTGTTGGAGTTTCCTTTGCTGGCTCTAAGGGTTTATCACAAGGGTTATTGGTGACGTTGGCTATTGCTGTGCACAATATACCTGAGGGCCTGGCTGTTAGTATGGTCCTTGCATCGAGAGGAGTTTCTCCACAGAATGCCATGATATGGAGTGTGATTACATCACTACCACAGGTATTAGTCCTGATCATGGAAAACTATGCATAATTGTAGTTCATACGACAAAATGAAATTGAGTCAAGAGACTGTGTCATACTGTAAAAATAAACAATGAAGATGTAATTACTTATTGAGCCATCTGCCTATGGCCATAATCTGTTCCATTTTGACAGCTGAGAATGAATCATTATATGATTATTTAGGTCTGATAGAAACAGGTGCAGATCTGAAAAACATTAGGGAACCGGTGATTGTTTATTCTGTGGAACTGGATCATATTGGGGCAATGTCAGGGCAAAATTTCTTTGGCGGATTTTGGAATTATCACTTGTGACTAAGAGGGTGATTGGCTAAGCTTATTTTAAAGAGCTTCTAAACTCTTAGAGCTTATAAGATGTTTCAAGAACTTATAAGATGTAGTTTTTTAAAAGCTTATAAGTTAACAAAGTGTTTGGATAATGAGTTTATAAGCTAGAGAGAGATTTTTTTTGCTAGAGAGAGAAAATCGAAGAAAAATGAAGTTGAATGATATATGATGAAAATAATAAATTATCGTTGAAGAATATTTGTAAAATGATTATTGCATATAAGATTATAAAAAAATAAGTTGGGGTAGAGGAACTTATTTTTTGGGGAGATTATAAGCTCTTGGAGCTTATTTTTGGAGCTTATAAGCTGTTTTATAGCTTATTTTGCCAAACACTTTGAAGGAGCTTATAAGCTGTTTTAAAGAGCTTATAAGCTCAGCCAAACACCCTCTAAGTGGCTTCTCCTAATCCCATGTGTGGATATTGGAAACCTGTGGTACTTCAATTTTGCTGTGTGTGTAATGGGTGGGTGTGTAGAGGTTCTTTTTTCTTTTGGGGGTTGGGGGAAAGAGTGTAGTGGAAGGGATTTTCACAATCTTCGTTTATGAAGTTGGAAAGTAGTATCTTATGTAGTTTTTTAATGCAGCCTCTTGTAGCAGTTCCTTCATTTATATGTGCGGATGCATTCAACAAGTTCTTGCCATTTGCAACTGGATTTGCTGCCGGTTGTATGATTTGGATGGTTATGGCTGAGGTCCTTCCAGATGGGTTCAAGGTAAAAGCAAGAATTCTCTTTTGGCCAAGATTGCTGTCCATACTATTTCCCTTTTCATTTAATATGAGTTATGCGTGGCACTAAAAGCTAGACTTTGTGCTTGTGAATATTAAATTATTTATAAATAGAATGTCCTTTTGATTCGTTGATCATGGTACTTAGAACTGAATAAATATTGATTGAATAATGGAAAGAAAAGCATCCTTTTATGATGTCTTGTTGATTCTCCGATGTTTTACCATCTGAAATAATTATTCGTTCAAACATGATCAAATCATATCTGATGGCCTTTACTTGTATATGTTAGATGAAAGGGATTTAGGCTGGTCCCAACATCAGAAACTCTTCCACTTTGATTGTTTTTATTTAACTTTTCCCTTGTTCCTTCAAAAACTAAAACTCTTCCCTTGTTTACAGGAGTCTTCCCCATCTCAAGTTGCATCAGCTGCTACGCTATCTGTGGCATTTATGGAGGCACTCGGTGCCGTGTTTGAGCATTTCAGCCACAACTACAGGTGAGAATCCATCTTTGTAGCTGAATGTTTGCTGAAATTTGTGATTTGCATGATGTGATGTTGTTTTCTTTCATTCACTTCATGTTTCTCTTCTGGGTTAATGGGGTAAGGACAAAATTGCAAAATTTAGCATCATCCATCCACTTGTGCATAATGTTGTTTTATTTTTGCAGTCAAGAGGATGCTTCCGGCTTCTTTGTTTCTCTATTGTTCGGCCTAGGTCCTTTGCTCGGTGGTGTAGCCCTTGTTGCATTTGCTCTTGCTTTCCGCCTTCGGCATGCATTTCTTACCGGTGTGGCCTCTGGCATTGCCTTTGTCCTTGGTACCTGGCGACCCCTTCAACTACTTGTCTCTTCTAAGATGGGGCTTCTTCCACTCCTGTTTCTTCTTGGGGTCGGAACAGCATTCGTCCACGTACCTACATCAATCCTTACGAATTCTCGATTGCACAGGAAGACTTCTGCAAACACATTATCTACTGTCACCGGCTTAACTGTAAGTGCACTCACGCTTCAATCAGTCCTGTCTTGTGCAGCAGTCGCCCTTCACGCTCTCGCTGAGGGGCTCGCGTTAGGTGTAGCTGCACCCAAAGCTTACGGCCTTGGGAGGCACATGGTCCTCCCCGTCTCCCTCCACGGGTTCCCTCGTGGCGCAGCTGTGGCTAGCTGCATCTTTGGAGCAACCGATAGTTGGCATGCATCCCTTTTATCCGCTGCCCTAATCGGGTTTGTGGGGCCGTTATCAGCCATTGGAGCTATACTGGCTGGGATCGACTACAGCGGGTTGGACCACGTCCTGGTGTTTGCTTGTGGAGGACTTTTCCCGTGCTTCTGGAGCACCGTGAGAAGAGCGATCAAGTTAGATAAACGTAAGAGCATTTTCGGGGTTGTCGTTGGCGTCGTGTTTGCTAGTGTGTGTCTAACTTGCACAAAGCTCGTGTGTTTGCACACACCTTACTGCAACTCTGCTCCTGAAGCTGTAAGATGATGTAATATGTCATGTTTATACTACTCGACACAACACCAAAAAAAAGAAAAGAAAACATATTGTAGAAATGATTTCTGAGCATTCTACTTTACATTCATTACTGCTGGAATGCTGCTTAGGGTATTTTGTATCTTTAGTGTTATTTACAATTTTTTTTTCATATATGATTTTGTATTTCTTTTCGTAGACTTGGTAGATAAGTTGAATTAGAATATTATATAACTTTGATGGATTAGATGACCGTTTAGTCCTACGGTGATTGTTGCGTTCTCAATTCAATTTCACGTTTTGTAAAATCTTAGAACTTATTTCCTTTAAAATAGTCACTCATAAAGCATTTTGCCATAGTTAACTTAAAAGAAAAACTTCAGATACATAAACCTAGTGGAAAAATACGTAAGGAAAAAGAGTATTTGTCTAATTTTTAATTATTATTATTATAAAAAATTACTTAACATATTCCACCTGACAAGTAGCAGCAAATTTGAAAGTAAATAAGATATCTATTGAAACAAAACAAGATATAATTATTAAACTTATTCCAGCTGATAAGTACCAGTAAAGTATACTTCATCACCTAAATGTTCTAGGAGGAATACGAATTTTAGGACAAAATTATTGAGTGTATTTAAAACGATGAAAAATGTTATAATTAATATTAAAAGTGATAAAAATATATTCTAATTAAATTAGTATTGAGAATACTAAAAATGTGAAAATTAAGAGTAAATAAGATACTATTAGTGGTGAAGTAGTGTTCTAAGATACTATTAGTGGTCTGAAAAAAAAAATATTTGGAGGATGAAGTGAGAAATAAATAAAATGCCTATTTGAAACAAAACTTAAGCTCCAGAGATGAAGAGTACAGTAATTCCTCAACATTATATATTGAAACTACAACACAAAAATTGATGAGCAAACAAGTACGCTGGGCATAAACCAGTATAACATAGTGAACTAGAGAATACAGCTCAAATTGAACATATATCTAAATAAACTAACTATTTCCCATGTTGGGATCTTTGTTTTAATCAAATTTGCAAATTTAACTAGATGAGAAATCGAACTCCAATTCCGCCATATCTATCCTCGAAAAATCTTACAATCTTTCAGCGTAACTTACCTTTTAGGCCGACACAGTAATCACTGTTTTACGAAAATTCAAGTTCAGGGGCGATCACATTGCATTTGGTGTACAATTATTGCCTGTATAAGAGCTGGCTATGCTACTGAGGCAGATTTCTGAGTTTTAAGGCCAAACAAGTTTTCAAATAATTTCGAGGCCGTAGGAGGAATATCTCCACGCCGAGGAGCCATGAAATTGACAATCTTTTCATGCACATGATACCTGGAGAATCATTTCAAGAGTCAAATCAACCCAAGAGAAGTAACTAAACATATTTTCCTACCAGTAAAAGCTAAACTTACCGAATCTTGCGACTCTTTGAAGCACGACGGTCAACGATTTTTCTTTTCTTTGTTTGCAATCTTTTAAGAGCATAGAAAGCCACTTCTGTAAACAATAACATGATGTCCAGGCACAGTCAAAATCTATATATAATTTTAACATGCAGAGAGCATGCTTGCATATAAAATTGAAGGAAGCTACAGGAACACCAGAAATGTAAAAAAGTGGTAATTATATAGATGTATATAACAAGAAAAAGGCCCGACAAAAAATTGAGAAATTGGTAGTTATCAAGTGATACAAAAAATTAACAATGTATTCCTAACACATAATAGGCTGAACTCTTAAAAAGTTTACCAGATGATGACGGGTCTACTGTCTCGAAGAACTCTTTCAATAGTTGCTGGTAAAATTCCGAGTCGTCCAGAAGTTCAGGATCACCATTTGTGCTAGTCTCCTGGTCAGTTACATAAAAAAAATCAGGCCTCAAGCATTATGAGAACTTCTAAGGGAGGCTACTGAAATTCTCCAACAGGTACAGCTCTAATTTCACAAAGTCCTCACTTCACAATTTCATTTAATTTTTGAAACTTGTAAGATAAGCAATTGCCCTCCCCTAATAGTATCTTTCCATGTTTAACAAAATAGGTGGCTCCCATTGAGAAATCCCCTCCTTATAATAAAAATAAGATGTGTTCCGCCATTGAACCAACAAACTACTCACTGCATTTTAATTGCTAAAAGTATTATGATGTTAAAAGTAAAATATTCTCATGTAGATTTAGTCCATTAACAGATTTACCACAGCCACACATCATGCAACATCTCATTAATTTAGACCACCTCGGAGAAAACATAATCTTCAGCAAGGCACTGATGTTGACAAATTGATGATCTTAATGTGCAGAAGGAATATGAAGCTACTTATGCCCTTATAAACTACATAAATGAATATACAATCAGTGAATGAAACCCCTGCTTGTAACCCAACATAATTAAATTAATACCTCTGGCTTAACATTCCCCGCATAGCACGGCACCTGCACAAGGCCAAGAAGGATTAAAATACACAGCACAAGTAAAGTGCAGACTGCAGAGTAACAGATACACAATCATCAAATGACTAAAGTGTTGATCCAAAACCAAATTGGTTTAAGACTGTACTTCAAACCTACATTTCCAAATACAGCAACGGCTGATCTATTCTGCTGCATCCCCTTAATCATTTTACTTGGATCCCTCATGTAAGCAGCCACTTGTTCACTTATACTCTGAAGGAGGAAAAAAAAAAAAGTCAATAGTAGATAGTTGCAGATCACGTGCAATGAGAAAATCTTGGAGGTCTTGTCAGAAACCTGATTGAAAGCATGCAATTTGTCCTTAATAGCAGCTGAACCAGTTGTCACCTGGGTCTTCCTTTGCCATTTGTCAACTGACTTATTTCTAAACGAATTCATTCTGCAATACAGAATAGTTGATATAGTTTATAACAGTATAAAATTCACTGTAATCTCAGAAAAGCCAAGAACATGATGTTAAGTGTTCTAATACATAGAATACTAGAGTAATACTTGTGTAATGCATGGATAAGGATGGTCATATGGTCCTCCTGGATTGTCCCAACCTACCATGTGGTGGGTCAAGCAAGGTGACTGCTTGCTCCATTGTAGAAACAGCAAGTGCATTTAGATGGTAAAAAGCCACTTTCCTATCTTTACAACTATTTCCATTTTATATGTAGATATACAAATAGATATTTAAGTTCTAAGTGCTTCCATAAGAAATTCCAAAGATAGATATATGATGGTGCAAAATCAACTATAGCACTGACTTTTACAACAAGTGATGCAATAAAATCTGCCTATTACAATCAATTGTATATATGATGGTCTCAAAAATATATAATCAAGTATGGGAGAGCAGCTACAGCACCTATTAAACCAACTATACATACAATTTAATAAGAAACATGACCATTGGTTAATTCATCGGACACTGACTATTACAACAAGTGATGCAATAAAATCTGCCACACGATTAGATGCATGCTCCATAGGCGTGGGTGCTAGTTCACTGAAGATGATATTGAGAAACAGTGGCATAGCACTTAAAGATAAAGAACTAAAACCTGAAAGATAATAAAGGTACCTTGATTGTATTTGGGAAATCTGTAACCATTCTTCATCAATATTCCCATCTGAGACCCCTGGTACATCTAATTGCTTGGAATCTCTCACAGGATTAGCTAAATAGGAAAAAATATCCAATGACATTTCCAATCAACATTCAATAAAGAAGACATGTTAGCATGTTCAACACAATTCCTTTTACATATTTACATAAATAAACACAAACACTCAGGCAAATTCAATATCTTTATGATCAAAAGAAGAACTGTAGATTACAACTCCATATTCATCCTTCAATTCTTCTCTTCAAGAACACTTTTGACATTCCTGATTTTTCTAGACTTGATTTATTAAGTTTGGAATGTTAATTAGAAGGATTTTCGCCTTATTTAATTTTATATGTCATATGATATATTTTTTAAATCACGAAGAGATATGCTCCTTCGGCCAGGTTTGACTGAAGTTTATCTTTTCGATCTTTTCCAATTATTTAGGGACTTTTCATAGTGTTAATTGGGAATTTAAAAGCTAATAACAACCAAATTTGGGCAATTCCACTAGGAATGAACCTGAAGCTACCAAGAATATCTATTGAATTTCTTCTCAAATTCTAAAGCTCTTCCTTTAATAATTTGTGCAATTCTAAACCTTTGCATGGCTTATTATATTGTTGGATGAGAAAAGTATATGAGATTTGTAGTTGAGCTGTCACGATTTCATCGGCACCTCAAATTAGTATCAAATCTTGATTTTTTGTGCCAAATATGACACTTGGCCAGTATAATCCTTGTATTTAATCATCCATCATAAATAAATCCATTAAATTTAGGGGAAAATGTCCTATAATATAAATAGAAATATAATACTCCCTCCATCCCACTTATCTTGGCACACTTTTTCCTTTTTAGTTTGTCCCATTTATAATGGCACTTTCCAAAAATAGTATGTGGTTCCTACCATCTCTAACACACATAAAATAAGTGGTCCCTACCCACTTTTACACTCATAACCCTTTATTCTTAATCTCCGTGATCAAGCAAATGTGCCAAGATAAGTGGGACAACAGGAGTATAATGACATGGGTACACTTAAATTGGGCACAACATATAATTTTCATACCTACATAGTGATTCTCATTTGATTCTTTTAAGGGGTGTGAAGTATATAAAGAGAACCATGATTGCAAAGGTAATCTGTGATTGGACAACATGTGTTACTTTGTGCATTCTAAGTCCTTTATGGACCACAAGATCAAATCAATGCATATTTTAATGCATGAAATTTATGATTTGCACAGAACATCTATTAAAGTGGAAACATATGTTTCATTTGCAAATCATGGAGGTCCTATTTGCTATGTTGGAGAGAAGAATAGTATTATGCTCCAAAGGCTAAAAACATGAAAAATGAAAAGAAGAATTTCATGTAACTAGTTTCAGTTTAAGTTCAGCAAAATCTATCTAGCGGTGGGGATTTTCAACAGCCAGGATGAGGAACTTTACCACTCTAAGAAAGAAGAAAAGATTGTAATGTAACATGCATACCTTCTTCAAATCGAGTAATAGATGGATTGTTTGTCATCAGAGCCTGAGAAAGTTAACTTCAGTTATGCACTGAAAAACCCTTTTGTAGGGCTAGGCACTTTTATAACACAGAAATAATTTACTAACTAATTAAACTGTACGGGGCAACACAATGAAGCTAAAAAGAGTAGATGCTTAAACAACAAGCACACCTGTTGCAACTCTAGTATAGAATCCAATGTCTTCTTTGACGAAGAAATTAGATCTGAATATGCTTCACTGACTTCATTATCAGCATCACAATATAAGGACTTAACCTGCTCCTGCAGAAAAAATTATCTTTGTCAGTATAATGTTTCAGAGCATCCTTCCGTGAAATAACTTGCGAAAATAGGAGTCAGAACCTCTGGAAGTCTATTACAACTTGAGAATGGTTTCTGCAGCAAGAATCTGAACTCAAGTGTCTTATCCCAGAGGGCCTAATTACAGGAGGAGACAGATTATGTCAACAAAAGATCTCAGTAATAGCATATTTACCAATAAATCGAAAAAGGCACCCATCAAAGGGAGCAGCAAATGATTAGATAGGCAAACATATAAAAGCAAAGACATCTCCGGTCTTGCTAGTAAAAGAGGCGGAGAAACACAGAAGCAGCATAAAGTATCTTTTCGAAAATAAAGTTGCTAAAAGAACTAAAATTTGAGCTAGAGAAAACTAGTGACTTTGTTGGAAATCATGATATGCAATTACATAATTCAGAGCAAATTCAAAATTAGAGATTGAATGAAACAGTGAACTAGATGTAATGGGCCGGTAACATCATACCCTTTGATTTTTCACAGCTTGACCTTTTTGAATGTCCTCATCCGTATGACGCTTTAGATTCCTCCAAATGTCTCTGGATATATTACCGAGTATATTAACAAGTTATAGAAGTAACTCTAAAATGGTCTGAAAGTGCTAGGACATAGAAGACAATGATAGAGAAAAACTGCTATTAGGATAAGTTATCAGGATGCATTCATGATAAACAACATATTGTTTCTCTTCCACACAATCTCTCTTACACCCTATACTATAAAGAAATCTGACATTGAGATTTATTAATAGTTTTAGATACTTTAACCAGTCATGTAGAGGCGAGATAGCAGAAGTCAAAGAGGAGAAGATCAACAATTGCAGAATTCTCACATGTGAAGCAAAACTTTGTATTTGATATTGCTTCTCCATGTGCTAAGCAATTTAATTTATTTATTTACAACTATCAGTATATCAGAACTCAAATACTAGCTTCAAGAACATAATTTTTTTTGTATCGTCTTAGGAATTAAGAAGGTTCTCAACTATAAAGTTTTAAGGGCTGACTTAATCAAATAACTAAGCATTTCACCAACAAATCTTTACCAGCAGCTTATCATTAAAGTGCGCATATATATAACAGAAGCCAACAAAGGAGAAAAAGCCATAAAAAATAAAACACCACTACAGTTTAATTCTCTAACAAGAAAACTAATTTGAGGAGCATCAAGCATTGCAGCAGTCCAATTACTTACTGCTCCTGGTTTTGAAGTTCTCTATATTCTTTCTCCAGCTCATCCAGCTCCTCACCTTTCTGAATATCTTCATCACTATGTTCTCCTTCCTCATTGTCCTCTTCCGAGCCTTCCTCCCCATCATCCTCTTCTTCATCCTCATCTTCCTCCTCACTGTCATGATGTTCATCATGAAAATCATCTTCATTGCCATCATCATTGTCCATCTATATATGAGAAGCAAAATAGATATAACATATTAATTCAAAACAAATTCTCCATTGATAAATTTGACAAACTAAGGAGTGGTTTTTTAACCAGCATAACTCCATCGTTCATTTCTTCGTCCAACCCCATGTCACTATCAATCTCCATCATCTTTCTCACTTTCTTCTTCCCCATTACTGAAAAAATACCTAAACACATAAAAAAGATCGATAAATAACAAAATCATCCAAAGAATTATAAAAGATGACCCGTACAGTCGCCGTAACAAGATACAAGAAAACAAAAATCGTATATTTCAATTTCTATATTATTATTATGCTAAATTGGGAAAAAAAATAATCATAGCTTACAGATAAACAAGAGAAGGATTTCCACAAGAGCTCAATACACAGAAACTTCTCAAAGAAAACAGAGATTTATGCATATTAGGTTTTAGGGTTCTATGGCTGACAATGAGGGGAGGAGTTTGGGAGGCTATAATTGGAATTTCATCAGCTTAGTAAAAGGGCAGTGAGGTAAAAAATAAATCAGCCGCTAGGATCAGGATTCGAGAATGAGGCTGTAACGGCTATAACCGAAGCATAAGTTGCTCTCAATTTCACAACAATCTGTAGAACGAATTTTCACATAATATAATACTCCTATGTGTTAGGTACGGAAAATATTTCTCTTTAGGCTGTAACGGCTCCGCGCGCAGCGGGGCAGCGGTGCGGCATGGGCCGTAGGGCAGCCGCAGCGAGTCAGCAACAGCAACGGCTTCAGCCTTGAGCTGCTGCTACAATGCGGTGGACGACGGTGCGCATAAAAGAATGAACCAACTGACCGATACGTAACTTTCAAACCCGCCAAAAACCGACCCGATCAATTTTTGGTTTTAGGCCGACCGAACCGACCCGACCGATGTGGCAGATCAAAAATCCATCACCATTCTCACAAATTCATCACCATTATCAATGCATGTCCAATAGAAATACCAAAAAAATAAAACTTAATTTGTTCAACTCAATTTCTGCCACATTCAAATAATCTAAGTGGTTCCACCAATTTCTGCCACAATGTCTCCCATCAATCATCACCGACAGACTCACGGAACTTACTTGAATGGAGGGCGCCTGCGGAGGCCGGCGGGCCTAGAGGCGGACTGGAGAGCGGCTGCGGGCCTGGCTAAAGGCGCGGTCTCGGTCGGAATGGAGGGCGGCTGCGGCGGGCCTGGCTGGAGGCGCGGTCTCGCCGGACTGGAGGGCTGCTGCGGTGGGCCTGAAGGCTTGGTTTCGCAGGAGTGGAGAGCAGCTGCGGCAGGCCTGGAGGCAGACTGGAGCGCGTCTCGCCGGTCTGGACTGGGGGTGGGGGAGGCGATTTCTGGGTTTGGGGGTCGGGGGAGGCCGCGTGAGATGGGAGTGAGAGAGAAATTAGATGAAAATTGAAAAATTATGAAATTTGGGTTAGGGTTAGAAATTAGGAAAATTTGCGTGAGTAGATAGTCATTAGTCGGAGTGCGTGAATTAGGGCTTACAAAGTTGGAATTAGAGAATATAAATTAAATTATAATTAAAATAATTATATATTTTTATTTATTTATTTAAATTAGGTTAATTCGATTCGATTATCAGGTTTACCCATACTCGAAGTTTTTACAAATCTACTAATCGAATGTCGATCCGATAATCGAAACGACATAAAAATTCAAATTTGTCAAAAACAAAATATGAATCCATGTTTAAGTTTAAATTGAAATTCTAATTCAAATGAACAAAAAACAAGCTTCGGGTAACCTTGAGTTAATCAATATCCGTTAACCGATTATACAGCTCTATTGAGGGCATTCCAATCAAAATAAATTTATTTATGATTTAGGGAGGAAATCTATTCTACCCAACTTCTCAAAAGTATATTTCAAAAAGGGGTTATTGCCCCTAAATACATGAACTATGACCAAATTCTAGTTTATAACACCACCTTTAGATTTTGCCCCATAATTCATCACCTTTCAATTTTTTCTAAAATCTCTCATGTCCAAAGATTGGAATATTCAAAAATAACCCCATTATAAAATTTATTGTACTTTGACCCCTAAAACTCTTGGTTTTTGACTAAAAGACAATTTATACCTAAAACATGTATAAGATTGGGCTTAAATGGTATATCGGCTGGAAACTTTCCTCGTGCCCGATAGATTACTTTGTAATCTGGGTCTGGACTGTGAGACAATGCCACGTACTTTTAAGCAAAAAACAGTTTAAAAGATCCTTGTTCAAAATGGTATCAGAGCGGGTTTTTATAGAGGAATTATATTATATTTAATTTATTTTATGATTAACCTATGTGGGAGGAGACTCCATTTAAAATTATGGATCCGGACGAGTGTCCGAGATGTGTACACTACAGGAATTCTCTCCAAAATCTGGAAAGAGAAACCAGTCGTCTATTAGGCGATCTCAACTGGAACAATCGAGTCCTCGTTACCAACTTAAGACGAGGAGGAGATATCGAGCTTATTCGCGATATTATCGCGAGTATCCAATTCTACCATGAGAACCTCATGAGATTCGCCGCAGCCAGGACGGCGATCGAACGGAACAGAGACGAGGCCCATCAGTCACACGATTGATGGAACAAAAAGACAAGGCAGGAGTGGCTTATCCAAGCTACCACAAGATCGAGCCAGACTCTTCCGACAACGTCAACTTGCGGGAGATTCAGAAAACGGTGGAATATTATGGCAACAAGCTATATGAACTACCGATGGAAATGAGCAGAATATCACTCAAACAAGAGGAAATACTAACCCTCTTGCGTGATATCCAAAAAAGAATGGAGGAGATCGAAAGGCGAAAACCATGTTCCGGAAAAATTCGGAATCAATGGTCAAAAGACCCAACGTATCCATCTCTATTTGATGCAACACCAAAGGAGTTACAGCCGAAGGACATAATCCGAATCATGAAAGGCAAATATCATGAATAGCCTTGACAGAATCGGATTAGAAGATCTACAAGAGTTAGCAGAATCCTTTGCTAACCTCAATATGGTTGATCTAAAGATGAACCAAGGAGATGAGGTGCCCAAAACTGAACCTCAAGAAGGAGAACCGTCAAAGAAGGGACCAGCTCAAGAAAATGCAGGCCAGTTCCAACGAACCAGACGACGGAGGCCTCAGATGCAGGATACTCCTGTAGGAAAGGTCACACTAGAACCAATCCATCCATATGGATTGATTCTCAACCTCGACGAAGCCAGTTTCAAAGAATGGGAGGGTCTCATCGACGAATGGGCTTCATCATTGAAAGTCGTGATTGCCACAATAGATTACGACAAAAAAGAATTTGCCAGAATCTTCGAAGCCAGCTTGGCAGGAATGGCAAAACAATACTGGGATAAAATTGAGGTTTCGGTAAGGGAGGAGATGTTTAGTAGCACGTCAATTTATGAAATTATTGAGGTGACTACGAAACAAATAAAAATCCATTTCTTGGGAATGGGTTTTTTCGAAGGATCTGCAGAAGAGAAGCGCAAGAAATATCAACAGGCACTTTACAATCTAAGATTGATGGTGCTAGAGCCAAAAGCTCTCAATGGATTTCTGCGCCTGTACACCCTATATGTCCATATGGGGGGGGGTTGAAGATCAAAAGGCCATGGACCTCTTTTTTCCAAAGTTTCCAAGTCCATGGAGGGAGATGCTCATCAATGAGTATGTTTCACCAGGAGGATATCCACTTGATAGCGCTTCAAGAAGGATGTCTTATGTCCACAAGAAGCTGTCCGAATGGTGTCAGAAGGCAGCAGACCAAAGGAATCTCAAGAGATTGAGGAGACTCAATAAGAGATCCCCATTGATGTGCAACAACATTGATCTTCCAATAGAGATTGGTGCTGAATTGCTATATCAAAAGAGGAGCCGAAAGAAACATAGGTACCAACCCTATGAAAGAAAGTCTAGAAGAAGTTCTTGGAAGCCAAGAACTATGTGGACCAGACAGAAGGCCCGCTCCTACAAATCAGGCCAACGAAGCGGACCATCAAGAAACCGATTCTCAAATCAAAAGAGAATCCCGGCGAGAAAAACTTTTAGGCGTACTCAGGCCAAAGCAAATGAAAGTTTCAAGGATTGCAACTGCTGGTCGTGCGGTGCAAAGGGGCATATCTCTACTAATTGCCCCGACAACGAGAAGAAAGGGATAAAAAGATTCGAATCTACACAGGATATCGAAGATGCTATTTTTTACCAGAATTTGATACCCGTGTATCAATTTGAAGATATATCCTCTGATGAGAGCATATATGAGCAAGAAGAAGTCTTTAGTTCTGAAGATTCGGAGATGACCGATGGATCAACCGGAGACGAGTCAGATTAAAGAAGAACACGAGATCTACCACATCCAGAAGGAGGATCAGAATGGATTCACTAAGTCATTTTCTGATTCCACAAGAAGAGGTGGTGAAAAAACTCGTGAAGAAACTCAATAGGAAAACTGGAGAGGTACAAACTTACCAAGGGTTTTCCAATGGAAGATTGAATCGAGTTTTACATAGCTTGATTCCATCCAAAAGGAAGCATCATGTCTACTTTGGTGTTACAAACCGAGAAATGGCGCTTCCAATTGAGATTACAAGTAATCAGGTGGAAATCCAGCTGGTTCCAGTCGAAGATATTATGCAGGATCTTAAGAAAATGAAGCCAGAAGTCGCAAGCACGATGAAATGGATTCATATTGGAGCAATTCAGTTGGTAATCAAATCCTCCCTCTCCCCAGGGACAGACCAACCAATTGATGTCGTACTTTGCGACAAAAGAATCAGATATGCTAGAGGATCAGTTCTTGGAGCTTTTTCGGGCAATCTCTATGCCAAAAGGATTATAACCGAATTCTACCCACAAATCGCTTATAATCTGCAGGACTCATCCTTCAGCCAAGCCCTGACCCTCTATCAGGACTACAAAAAGAAGGAACTTATGACGGGAGGAAATAGGCCATACTCACTGACTTATCAAGTCTCGTATGCCTTATCAAATTCCCATCATACAGAATTATTTCTGGGAAAAGAATTTATTGAAATTCCAGAAATATTCAAGGAGGTAGCCAAGGCAGTCAATCCAAACCGAGTAGAGATTCCTCAGATCAGGGAAATCGACATCGACGTAGGAGACAAGCAGGTGCTTAGCCATACCCAGAGTCTCAGACTGGGAGCACCAAGGCTATCATTCCAGGGAAATAGGCTAACTTCAGGGCCTATAACAAGAAGTTTCTCTCATTCGTATGAGAGAAGGGCGATCCAGGAAACACCAGTTCCGGACATGAGAATCAAGCTCAAATGTCCCGAGGGATGGAGACAAGTTTCTACAAGATTGGATACAACAAACAGGGAGAACAAGTTTCCTTGTAGTTCGTTGTATTATTTGGCAAATCCAGGCGACAACCGATACATCGGAACTCTGGAGGTTGGAGGTTTTGAAATCCAGACCGAAGGCCAAGCCGGACAAGAAGCGGATGTCCTGATCTTAGGACGAGATTTCCTTGACAAATATAAACCATGGTCATGGAAATCAGGAGGAATGGAGATTACAATTGGACGACAAAGAGTGATGATCCAATGATAAGTCCATTCTCGATATACATCTCTGTAGGGATGATATATGAGAAATTCAAAGCAGAATATTTTGCTACTTACGTGGATTCAGGAGCAGGAATCTGTACAGCAAAACGAGGAGTCTTTCCAGCAGAAGTGGAAGAAGATCTACCTCGAATTGCAGGAAGGGATTTCTCCAAAAAGATTTTGCTTCTATCAAAAGGAGTAAAACAAACGGAAATATTAATCGGCGGAGCAGGTCAGACACCTTGGTACAAGGTCAAGACTCCACCAATTTATTTCCATGATACCGGAGCAGACATATTATTTGGAAATAATTAATAGCAAAGCTTTAAGCGGTATATACAAGACAATGAAGCCAGGAGGCTAGTGTTCACAACCAATTGTGATCACAAGATCATTGTGCAAAGGCTCAATGGAGCTTTTCATCGCTCAATGCCAATCAAATTTCGCAGCAAGCGTGGTGATGATGGCAGACTTCGGAGACCCCAAATGAAGGATCAAAGGAGATTCGGAGAAGTTTTGCTTAAATGCAGAACTGAGGGATTCCCAGATCTCTCCGAGGAAGAAACTCAAATCCTCAAAGTATCCCTGATATCACACAAAGATATCAAGGAAGAAGAACATGTGTCCATTGCCGACGTCAAAAGGAGAATCCAGAAGTGTTACCACGAGGATCCTTTGGCATGGTGGGACAAGAACCAGCTCAGAGCAACCTTGAAAGTTAAAACTGGAAAGGAGCATGAGTTCGTAAGGTTCAGACCTATCCTGATGAACCCTTGAGATCAACAGGATATGATGAATATAATCAAGGAACACCTTGATTTGAAATTAATCGTAGAAGGAAGATCACCCTACAGCAGTCCTGGATTTCTGGTAAGAAATCATGGGGAGATCAAGCGAGGAAAACCAAGATTGGTCATTAATTATAAAGGGATTAATGACATTCTTGAGTTTGACGGATATTTCATCCCAAGTAGAGAACACCTTATCAACTGCATCAGAAGTGCAAGGGTATTCTCAAAGTTTGATTGCAAATCAGGCTTCTACCAGATTCGCATGGAAGAAGGGAGTAAGAAATTTACAGCCTTCTCAACTCCACAAGGACATTATGTCTGGAATGTCATGCCAATGGGGCTAGCCAACGCTCCTCAGATATTCCAAAGAAAGATGGATAATCTCTTCAAGGATTATTCTTCGTTTATGTTTGTTTATATTGATGATATTCTCATTGCACCAAAAAACATTCATGAACATGTCAGGCATCTGGAGATCTTTGCGGATGTTTGCCAACAAGAAGGACTTGTGCTGTCTGAAAAGAAGGCAGTCATAGCCACCCAGAAGATGGAGTTTCTGGGAATCGAGATCGATGAATCGGGAATCATTCTACAAGATCATATTGTTGAAAAGGTCCAGAATTTCCCGGAGGATCTCAAAGAAAAGAAGCAGCTCCAAAGTTTTCTCGGAGTTGTTAACTTTGCAGGAATGTTTATCAAAAATCTTGCAGAACATCGGAAAGTCTTCAGCTCGTTACTGAAGAAAGATGTTTCATTCATTTGGAAAGAGGAGCATCAGAAGGGTATAAAGAAGTTAAAAGAGATTTGTAAAAATCTCCCAAAACTTTCAATACCACAAGATGAGGATGACCTGGTCCTCTATACAGACGCGAGTGATTTCTGGCAAAGATCACCCCCTATGGAGAAGAACCTTGCAGATATTGTAGCGGTCTCTTTTCCGACAACGAGGCTGTGCGATGGCACATCAACGAAAAGGAATTCTTTGCAGTGCGAAAGGCGTTTAAAAAATGGCCGCTTTTCTTACTTGCTAAGAAATTCGTTTTGAAAGTAGATAACACTAATGTTAAAGCTTTCTTAACAAAAAAGATAGAATCTAAACCTGAAAAGGCTAGATTGCTTAGATGGCAAGCAGAATGCCAATATTATGATTATGATATTGTCATCTTGAAGTCTGATCAAAATGTTCTTGCAGATTTCCTTACAAGGGATGGAGCTCCCTGAGGTGGAGGCCATCGAGGCAAAACAGGCGCAGCTCTTTGAAAGTTTAGAGTTGCTACAACAAGAATGGCAAAAGTGTGTTCTACACACCAAACAAGCAGGGAAGATACAAGCGGCTGATGAAGCTCAAGTATCTAACCAAATTGATGCATGCTTCATGAAGATGTTCAATCTTCAAGAAGTACTCAACAAGCCGCTCTTGCGCGTTATCCGAGATAATCGGATTAAAGCAATGCTTTCCGTACAGGGCGGATTACCTGTAGCAGGGGATTCAAGTACCCCTAGCCCAAGTCCTGAGGTGATGGTTTCACAGCCGGACCCTCGAGGAAAAGATGTTGTTAAGGGGTCACACCCTAAATCAACATGTCAACCCTCCACCTCTGGGGTAAAAGAGGAAGAGATCAATCTTAGGCCAATGACAGGCTAAGTTAAGGTTGATACTGATTTTATTGAAATTTCTCCTTCTTGGCAGATGTATCAGGACAGGTGGGAGAAACTTCTCACAAGAAAGGGCATTAATCCGGGAAATTGCCGGGTTGATGTTGCAGGAAAATATCCTCGAGTTTGGACAACCCTAGGAGCCAATCCAAACGACGTCAATGAATGGTATGAGTTCGGGGCGTTAGCCTCAGTTTATACCACCTCTCCAGCCTTCACCGAGATCAAGGGTCTACCCAAATGGATCCAGAAAACGGTGTTTGATGCATGGGAGAACAATGAGTCCCTCAAACGGGGAGATGTTCTGGAATTGTACTTTTTCAGTGCAGCACCAGAGCCAGTTGGAAAAGGAATCCGTGAAGCTTTCCACTTCATCAAGCTTCGGAGACCTGACACGGGAGCTCTGAACCGGATCAAAGTTCCCGATTTCCAGGCCGCAATCGTCTCAACATTCAAGGAGGATCAAATCTCCACTAGACGAGCATGGGGTCTATGGGTTTGTCTCACAGAGATGGATAAAATGAAGTCCAGATTCAAGTTCTATCAAAGCTCGGATCTGGGAACGTTCCTGGTTAACACAATGACAGGAACTACGACCCATTTTGCCGAAAAATCCTTTGAAAATAAATGGCAAATGTTGTGGGAAAACAAGATAGCGGGGAGCAAGGAGACTCGTCGCAAATTTTGCAACATGGCTCATCTGGGCCATTGGATTGAGAAGGTCTGCGATCAATGTTCAACGCAGAAGGAGCCGGAATTCGGCAAAGGTTTCTTCCCGAAGCCTGACAGAAGGAGGTTCCGGTCTGATGAACATGACGAACATCAGACTCCAAAGGGAAGAAACCCTCGGGCACCAAAAAAGTAAGGTGGCCGACAAAGCAAAGTGAATCATGTGATTTACAGCAAGGATCGCACCCACAGAAGAAACGACAAAAGTGGGTGGAATGACAGGAGGACCACTCACCAAACGCTCCAAGACAAACGTGAGTGGAAGGAAAAAGCAGCCGGCCCCTACCAGCATTTTCACAAAGTGATAAAGCAAGGGTCCAGCACCATGTGATGTCATTAACTATTGTCGGCAATTATGGCCGACAAAAGAAGATGGAGGTCACAATCAAGAGAGCTGGCCACGAATAAAGAATCCAAGGCCACCAAGCAATAAAGGGGGGGATCAAACCTCTATATAAACTCAAGCTCTGAAGAGAAGAAGGCATCCGAAAATCACAACACATTTTCACAAGCACTTCCTCTCTCTAGAAAAAATTATCTTTGTATTTTTTTCAAAGCTTTTCCGTTTTAGTTTTAGTTTTTTTTTTTTATGTACACAAGTATTGGCTACTATGAGTAGCTAAACAAGTTAGTCTCCTCCCTTGGGGAGAATTTTATGAAATAAATTAATTATTATATAATTCCTCTATAAACGCTTAGTTTTTGTACAACTATTCCGGTTGAGTAAAAATTTATCTTTTATTTTTCCAACAAAGTATTGAGTCGACACTTAGTGAAGGAGAAGGGTTGCAACCATCTCTTGCGAGTGCGTGGTTGGAGCGTGCCAGGTGGGCAGACGAGCCGTAAAACGCAACGGACTGACTCCTGAAGAAGACCAGTCGATAAAGGTATAATGTTGGTTTAATTTTAAGTTATATTTTGAAGTGTTACAGAAGCATGTTGGGCCTGATTATTTGTTAAACTGTTTTATAAATTGATAAGGGTATTTTGTCTTGGGTTTGTAATATGTTGGGGTTATTTTGCAATTTTGATTATTTTGGGGTTAGTTTTAGAATTTTCAGAAAATAGTCATGGGAGAAACTAGAAGAATCATAAAGGTGGTGTATTATGGAGCAAAAACTAAAGGTGATGTTATATTCTAGAAAATTGGGAAAGTTGATGTATTTATTGGCCAATACCCCTTTCAAAAATAACCACTTTTTTGAATTGATTCAAGCCATGACCATCATAATTTTTTAATATTTATTTGGATTGAAAAAAGCTTGGCACTGTGTCATATAAGTACATCTAATGATTGGGAGATGAAGAATGATTGGGAGATAGAGTATTATTTTGATTTACGCGTTGATTGCACTGGATTTTGATTTTGCTGACATGTTTGATGCGCAACATTTCAGTTGTATGCGTGAATTTAGGGCACATAGTTCATTAAGATTGTCGTACTATGCGCATGTGCACTGTAGAACATAATATTGATTTTACATACGTTTCTTTGCGCAATTTGTTTGATTTTGAATACGCATACATAATGTAATTTGCGCTTACCAAACTATGCGCATAGTATTTAATGTGGAAAAATAAAGGCACATTGTAATAGATTTAGAAAGCTCTTTTTTTTTTTTTACTAAGGACCACCACTACAACTTCGAAATTTGAATTATATTTCATATATATATCTTCTGTAAATAAAATATCTTTTCTTCCTTAATTACATAGATTAGGGTGATTAATGCAAAACTCATATAAAAAATATTGGTTAATAGCGCATAGTTCCATTTATTAAAGTTTTATAGCGCATAGTTCCCAAATGATATAATTTTATAGCGCATAGTTCCCAAATACATAGCGCATAGGGTGATTACATGGAATACAACAATATTTGGGGAAGAGATTAATTTTAATGTAATTAATACTATGCGCTATAAAACAATATATGAAACAAATGATATAATTTTATAGTGCATAGTTCCCAATATAAATGAAACAAATGGTATAATTATCATTTATTAAAATTTTAATAAAATATGCATATATATGGAATTTATACAATATGCTATTTATTGGGAACTATGCAATATAGTATCATGTTTATCTATTGGGAATTTATAAAATATACTATATACATTGCGCATAGTTCCAATTGAGCGCATAGTTCTAATTGAATATGTCCATATAGGAACTATGCGCAGGAATTTAAAAACTATGCGCATGTTTATATCAATTGTGCTATGTATTTTTAATAAATTAGCATTTATTAAAATTTTAATACGCTCATTCCATTTTTAATAAATTATAGCGCATAGTTCCATTTTTAAAATTTTAATAAGATAATTCCATGTTTATATCTATATGCGTATTGAAATTTATATCAATTGTGCTATGTATTTTTAACAAATTATCATTTATTAAAATTTTAATAAGCTCATTCCATTTTTAATAAATTATAGCGCATAGTTCCATTTTTAAAATTTTAATAAGATAATTCCATGTTTATATCAATATGCGTATTGAAATTTATATCATTGTGCTATGTATTTTTAATAAATTCTCATTTATTAAAATTTTAATAAGCTCATTCCATTTTTGATAAATTATAGCGCATAGTTCCATTTTTAAAATTTTAATAAGATAATTCCATGTTTATATCTATATGCGTATTGAGATTATGGACATTGTGCATTGCTCCCACTATGCGCGTAGTTGTAATTGAATATGTCCATTTAGAAATAGGAAAAATTGTCGAATCTTACATTTTTCAATGGTGTTGTCATAAATTTCTTTGCAGTGATAATGTAAATTTCTTTATGCGCATAGGTGGTGGTTTGGGCAAATTATTAAACATAAAATTTATATGAAAATAGAGGATAACATAAAATTTAAACAGAATTAATTTAATACAGAATCCGCATAACTTGTCCGAAAGGCTGGATAACAACCACCACCCTACATATCATCATTCAGGGGGAATCAAATAAGGACATATGTCTATAGTGTGAGATTCAGATCCACACAAGCTACATATGATAGGGGCACGACTAGTGCTGCTTGAAGCAGCATTCTCTGATCCAGTTCTTTGTTGTTGTGTAGTTCTTGCAGTTGGTCCCCGATGGCGTGTGCTCTTTGGCCGTGCAGCTTGTTTACCGATTTTAGGCGGATCAATGGCAAGACCTTGAAGGCATGCAGGAATCGTCCATGACGCTAGTGGGGGTACTAAATTAACTCGATATGAGTACGCCTCACGCAATTTTGCAGCTTGATAATAATCCCCAACGTGCTTAGCTATATCATCACCTGTATGTCTGAACAACATTGGTGCAAAGTTGAAATAATTAAATTCAATAACAAAATTATATTCTACTAAACAAAATGTACTACCTTATGGCTGCAACTGCATGCGAGCATGGTAGCAAGTTCATATCCCACTCCACACAAGTGCACGATTGCGTTTGAAGGTTCACTCTAAATGTCTTGTTAGAACTCTTAACCTTGAAAGCAGTAGGTGACATGGGAACGACCTCGTATCTCCTTGATCTCTCCAATTCAACAGTTAGCTTGCGTAGAGCTTCCGGTATAACATCAGCAGAAAATGACTTTGCGGCTTCATGTCTTTCATCGAACCACTTCTCTATGATATGACGGATTGCCTCAACCATGGAGCATACAGGCAACCTTCTTGCCCACAATAAACGAGAATTGAACGATTCAGCAATATTTGATGTTAAGAAACTATATCGTCGAACAGGGCTCTTACATCTTGCCCATTTCTCCGGGCCAACCTTCATCAATTTGCTATAAGCTCCACCTTCTTCCTTAAGAGCTTTTAAACTTGCCATTGCAGCATCAAACTCACTTTCTCTATATGCATAAGCTGCTTTCTGATATAGTGCAACTGCTGCCTTGCCAAAACGAGTGAGTTTGTTCAACAGATGGTAGTAACACAAACCATGTGCAACCCCAGGATATACAGCATTAACAGCATTCGCTATACTTACATGTGCATCAGAAACAATCAACGTTTCTGAATTCTCACCATAAGCTGACTTTAGTCGAGATAAAAACCATTTCCATGATTCATCATTCTCTATAGGACCAACACCGAATGCCATGGGGAAGACTTGTTCATTGCCATCCTTCGTCCCTGCAACAAACAATATACCTTTGTTACGTCCCTTCAAGTGTGTGTCATCTACCACAATTACTGGCCTTAGGCACATAGTATATGCCAGTCTACATGAGCCCAGTGCCACAAAAAGGTGCTTGAACCGACCACTACAATCAATTTCGAAGTCGGTCAACGATCCTGGATTGCACGTCCTTAACATGTGTAGGTAGCCGGGGAGCAATGCATAAGATTCTTTGTGCCCCCCATAAATCATCTCCACAGCATAATTTCTGGCTCGAATTGCCACACTATAACTGATCTTCACACCATGTTCCCGCTGTTCATATAACAAATTTCAATTCGGGAAAATAATTTCATAGTTTTTGCAAATGCAAAGTACATAGCACAATATTAAAGATAAATAAAAGTACTTACATATAAATCGAAAGAGGATATCATCGTGTTTTCGACTATAACAAATGGTTGAAGTGAAACCCGGTGAATCAACTTGGATTGGCAGCTCAATATGAACAACTCCAAAACCTACAAGATACAATATAGTTCAGAAAATTTGCATAAATAATTAAAAATTTAAAAACAAAAATCAAGCAACTAACATCCTGATGAAGAGAACAATCGGGATTCAGTATGCTCTGGAACTACTTCTTCGATAGCTTATGGTTACTTTCGAGCACGGTTGCCCCAGAATCGTCTCCATTAAGGAAGGACTTGAAGTTATCCAACTCCTCTCTTGAAACTAGAATGGGTTCTCCAGATGCAGCATACGGGGACTCCAACAGTTGAGATGGGAATCTCTGACGTGTACTTCTACGAGGCAATACCGGTGTCTCAATGCGTTGGGACGGCTCTCCAAAACTAGCCATCTCCTATTCAAATACCAACAAAATTGAAGTAAGAACATAAAACAAAAAATGATTTATAAATTATAATTATGTTTGTACCTCTCCCACGTAATCCAAACATGCTCTCATTTGATCAATTGGGTTGGAGAAACGAGGGATCTCAGCATCATTGCTCAGAAAAGATGTGCTCCCAAACTCAAACTCAGTAAACTGTGGAACATATATATGGCGATTGTGTCACATTATTATTACGAGGAACATCTCCTTCCTTGGCACCCTCATCTCGTATATCATCATGCTGTCTTGGCTCGGGTGTCGATGTAGGTCGAGGAGCAGGGGAATGTACATCCGTAGCTTGAACACTCTTACAACTAAAAATTCCCTTTATTTCCACTAAAAACTCTTTCAAACTTCTCTTCACCCGGGCATCAATAGATTCGTCGTGCCTCTTCAATCTCTCCTCCTGTGCCTCTTCCATCCTCTTCAAAGTGGCATCTAAATAGGCACGCTCAACAGGTCGATGAGCATGATCCCCGCTACTAGAGGATGAAGATGTAGTAGGTGACCGACCACGCTTTTCCCTAACTCGGCCATGAGAACCCTCTTCGCGGGAGGATGAACGCCGCGCCTGTCTATCCATCCCTGTCGCGGGCAAATCATGTGCATGAATAGGTATATCTAGGGGTGAGCATTCGGGCGGGTTGGGTTGAAACCGAACCGTTTTGACCAACCCGAACCCAAACCGCCAACTAAAATTTCAAACCGAACCAAACCGTTTTACTTGAAAAAACCGAACCAAACCGAACCATAAATTTTCGGTTCGGTTCGGTTCGGTTTGGCCTAAAACCGTTCCAATTTTTTTTTTTATTTAAAAACCTGGTAACAATATTTTGGCCGACGGCGAGGCAGGCTTGGTCTACGGCGTGGGGCGGCGAGGCTCGGTCGGGCCTAGGCGACGGCGAGGCAGGCTTGGGCGACGGCGTGGGGCGGCGAGGCTCGGTCATGCCTAGGCGACGGCGTCGCGGGACGGCTGGGCGACGTCGTGAGTCTCGCGACTGCTGGGACCTGGGCGGCCGTAGCGGGGAACTCTACTGGACGAAGAGGTGGCACCGGCAGGGATCTTGGGTCGGCGATTCTTGGTGGGGATGGCAGTCGGCTTCTGCCAGAATGGGGTGGGGTGGCGGTGGCGCTGCGGCGGCCCGGCGAGAAGTGGGAGGAAGCCCTAGAAATTGAAACTTGAATTGCAATGGGGGAAAGGTCAGAGGCGGCTAGGGCTGGATTAGAATTTAGAAATGAGAATAGGGTTTGAAAATTCTAATATTATTAATATTAATTATTTATAAAATATATAATATATTACTCCCTCCGTCCACGAAATGAGTACCCATATTTCCTTTTTCGTCCGTCCACGAAATGAGTACCCATTTCCCTTTTTGGCAAGTGTACCCCACACATCTCTTTAATTAATACACTTAAAAAGTGGGACCCTTAAACTATTCACACTACACTCCATACATTTCTTAAAACCCGTGCCGTCCACAAATGGGTACTCATTTCGTGGACGGAGGGAGTATAATAATATATTAAAAATTTCGGTTCGATTCGGTTTATAAACTGCACCGTTTTTTCCAAACCGAACCCAAACCGAAAACTGGCGGTTTGAAAATTTTCAAACCAAACCGCACCGTTTTCACTACAAAAACCGAACCAAACCGCCCGGTTTGGTTCGGTTCGGTTCGGTTTGGCGGTTCCGGTTTGGTTTTGCTCAGCCCTAGGTATATCATGCAAAGACTCTTCTTCCTCCTGTACAATGGTGTCATGCAATGCCACTTCATATTCTTCTTCTTGATCTTCATCATGGATATGGATGTCATGAAAAGATCTAGATGGAGAATCCTGATTACGACCTTCGTTATACTGTGCCCCCATATAAATACCAATGGTAGACAAGTAGTACATGGTGGTGACTTCAAATTCGTCTGGGACCAACTCCAATATCTCTTGCTCCTACTTAAATCCCCAATTATAAAAATACATTAATTGTGCAATATATGATTAAATTAGGTTAATTACTTACAGCGCAAAAAATTTGCAATTAAATACCAGAAAGTACCTCTTTCCAAAAGAAAATGCGCAATATATCAAACAATCAAATTTGACATCATATAATTATAACAAAATAAAGGAAAATGCGCAACATTATTAAAATGCAATTTTATAGAAGAGAAAAAAAAAGCAAAAAACGAAAACAAGAAACCCTTGAAAGCACAGAGACGCAGACTAAGGGCCGAGCCTCATTAAAACCTTCTTACAGAAAACCTCAAGGGGAAAAACCGTAAGAAGGAAAAAGAGTGCTCGTAAAGAAGAGACAAAGAAAAGAGAGCGGAAGGGAAGGTTTCAGGAACTCCGGCCTAACCATCGTCCCCAAACCAACCCGGCTCAGACAAACAAGAACTAGGAAACCAACACTGAAGTAACCAGTAGGCCGGTGAGACGCCGTCGCCAACTGACTCCAGAAAAACAACGAGACCCCAGGAGCCAAGGGCCGGTGAGACGCCGTCGCCCCAAGCTCCACAGGAAAAACAAAAGAGAAGAAAAAAACGAGCAAGGGGCCGGTGAGACTCCGTCGCCCCAAGCCCCACAGAAAGAAGAAACGAGCAAAGGGCCGGTGATACGCCGTCGCCCAATGCTCAACTAAAAAAAAAAAGAAGAAACAGGAAGATTATGGCCGGTTATACGCCGTCGCCATAAAGGAAAATGCGCAACATAATTCTATGCGCAATGCGCAAATAATTATATTCATCCATGTATGTTACAATGCGCAAATAATTGTTACAATGCGCAAATAATTATTCCCAAAGATTGAATGTAGACTTATTTCATCTTCAATGCGCAAATAATTAATTAATCCTGAATGCGCAAATATTTACAAATAATGCTCAACCAATGGAATGTAGACTTATCCAAACAAATTAATAAATTATTTCGTCCAAACAATAAAACCAACTTAATATAACCAAATTAATAAATATATAAAATCAATTTAATATAACAACTAACATATAAAATAAATAATTATAGAATAACATCGAAGTACCTCTTTCTCGAAAAAGGGCTGTAAATCTTTTCTAGCCGGTCTACTCCGAAACTTCCACTTCAAACACCGAGGATGAGCAAACTCAGCAACACAATTGCCAACCACATTACCGAAGTTGGGCTTGATCTCAAGCGACCACACGTGCAACGCCCAAACAGGTCCATAGAATTTATAAGTTTTTTTGGACATGCATTTTGTAGTGTATTGACACAACAAATTATACGTATACTCCCCCCACGGAAATTGGTTAAAAGCATCAAAATCATCCACTAACGCCCAAACCCAATTTTCAATTGTTTTATCGGTCTCGTAACCTACTAGCATTCCATATAGGACTACAATGCAGGCAATCCTCAAGTATAAACTACCATCCTCATCATTAATCTTAAAATTATCAAACAGATCAACGATAAAAGAAAATTTCACATGCGTCTGACCACCACTAAATCTCCTAAATACTTCTACTTCACTCAAATCATGACTATTTGACATATCAAAATTAAAATCACCGAATTGAAGACCAGTCACCAAAGCATAATCCCTCCTAGAAAAATGCACCCTCGTATTATTCAACAAAAAATACAGACCATCCATATCTGACTTAATTTGATGAGAAACTATGTGATGCACGGCCATTGCACATTTGGGACCAGGATTCCAATCCAACAAATATCCAAAGCAACCATTTAAAAATCTATCTAATAATCCTCGAGCACCTTTTTCCTTTAAAATCTTCTTAACCTTTTCTAAATACTTGATTTTGTAATAAGTGCGCACATCCGATGTTACATTGATAGTAGTCGGTCTCAACAGAGCAAGAGACCCCTGTTACAAGGCAAAAAAAAAAAATATTAAAAAATTCACTATCAAATTTTAAGAAAAAAAAACACCAAACAACAAATTTGCGCATAGAAACACCAAACAATCTAATTTCAACAACAATTCATTTGCGCATAGTAACAAAAACCAAACACCAAATGGGCATACAATAGTAAGTATGGGCAATCTAATTTCAATCACAACTAATTTGCGCAAACAATTTCAATCACAATTAATTGGCGCACTCTTCATTCATTATGCGCAAACAATTTAAATTATGCAAGGGAACTATGCGCAAATTATATTTTCGCACTCTTAATTCACATTGCGCAATGTAACTATGCGCAAATTACATGGTATGCGCAATTATGCACTAAATTCATTATATCCATTGTTTTTCGCTCAAATAATATTAAATATGTAATCATTATTTCACAAAATAATTATTTTTATACGCCTAGCAATAATTATTTCACTAAATTATTTCATCAAAATATTAATGGTATCCATTGTCTCAGATCTGAAGAAAAATTTGAAAAAGATTGAGCATCACTACAACTCCAATAACACACGCCTACAACACAAGAAAAAAAAAATGCAAAATCTGAAAATAAACATAATCAACAAGCAATGAAATAAATTGAGCAGACTGAAAAAAATTGAGAATTTGAGAAAGACTAACTCGTTGATTTTTCAACAAAAAAATTGAGAAATTACTACAACAAAAAACCGGTAACACCTCACCTCTCCCGGTGCTTCCATTTTCTCTGGCGCCGCAACGACCTTGATTTTTCAAATTTTGCACAGAGAAATTAACTTATCTTCCGCAAATGGAGAGAAGAAAAGCGTGAATTCAGTTTTTCATATTTTTAAAAAAATGGGGTAAAGACATAATAAAACAAGGTTACCTACCCATCTCTTACTTCACTAAATTTGGTCAATTTACACAACTTCCAATTCTGACACACACAAAAAAGTACGCACAAAGTTTAAGGCATAAGGGTACTCAGTGTACCTTTTACTATTTTATAATGTGAATGGTCATGGGCTAAATGTATGACAAAAAGTGGGTATTTTCTAAATTGAACTCGAGATACTTGGGTAGTTTTATATATTTCCCCTACTATTCTACCTAACTTCTCAAAAGTATATTTAAAAAATAACCACTTTTTTGAATTGATTCAAGCCATGACCATCATAATTTTTCAATATTTATTTGGATTGAAAAAGCTGGGCACTGTGTCATGTAAGTACATCTAATGATTGGGAGATGAAGATTAATGATTGGGAGATAGAGTATTATTTTGATTTACGCGTTGATTGCACTGGATTTTGATTTTGCTGACATGTTTGATGCGCAATATTTCAGTTGTATGCGTGAATTTAGGGCGCATAGTTCATTAAGATTGTCGTACTATGCGCATGTGCACTGTAGAACATAATATTGATTTTACATACATTTCTTTGCGCAATTTGTTTGATTTTGAATACGCATACATAATGTAATTTGTGCATACCAAACTATGCGCATAGTATTTAATGTGGAAAAATAAAGGCGCATTGTAATAGATTTAGAAAGCTCTTTTTTTTACTAAGGACCACGCATATATAAATCATATATTTTTCCAAATAATATAAATATGTAATAAGTGTAATTTCTCTATTTCAAAGGAAAGCCGGAATTAATAGATTTATTTGAAAATGATTTTATAATCAGGGTGAATCTATTAATCTATAATGCAATGACAGTCCAAATTAAATGATTAATTTATAAATACTTTATAATTAGGTGAACCTATATATATATATGTAAAATTAGAGTACACATACAAAAATCGGACATACTCTCAATCGAACAAACCAATTAAACCTAGAGAACAAATCAACCTAAATTACAGAGTATAAATTGCACAACTAAATTGCAGAAGAAAAAGATGAATAAGAAGAAAAAGAAGAAGAAGAAGAAGAAGAGAGCGAATCGCGAGCAACAAGGTAAAAATCACGTAGAATCAAGATAAAGAAGGTAAGAAATCATGAATGAGGCTAGGTAAAAAAGTGGCATGCAAAGAATGAAACAAAATGACAAGACTACCCTTACTGAATTTAAAAAACGCACAAATCAAGCCCTAATCAGCATCGTTCACCAAACTATGATTTGTGCATACCGCTAGATACTATATACTATTATAAGAGGGTGGATCTAAAATAAAAATACTTCTTAAAATATAAAATATAAATAATTTTCAGTCCTTAGATCATCAAGATCTACGGTTGATTCGTAACCCTGTTGGATGAATTCATACGTGTTCTACATAAAATTCGTACATTGAAAAGCATTTTTATTTTTATTTTAAGAAGTGTTTTCACGGCACCCCTTAGATTAAGAAGTATGAATAAATCTTACCCCTTGATTTCAACAAGATTTAATGGATTAACTCATTTAATTATATAAAAAATGGTTCGGTAATTGAGTTTTTAAGTGTAAAAGGATATTTGAGTAATTTTGGTTCGTGAGAAATAAGGGAAGTTTAATCGTATCCCCCAATTAGTGCAACTTCTTTGTCAATGCTGACCCCTGGGGTATTTCGTCGAATTTCTATATTTTCATTAGCCAGATATTTTCTTTTAACCGTTCTTATTTCATCAACATCTGCTGTTCGGCGATTACTACACGATGGTGGTTTCTCGGCTCTTCGTTATAGTAGGGAGAGAGAGAAACAGAGGTCGTAAATCGGCCGGTTGCTACATCAAAAATACGACGTTGGTTGCCGAAGGACGTTGTGGCTGTTGGTTGGTGAGATGGAGAGAGTATTTCAGCTTTTCGATTCGTAATAGTGGTAGCCTGAAGATGAAGGAACGGCTACATGTTGACGGCTCACGGCCTAGTGGCCGGTCGGCGTAGAAACACGCCGACGAAGGGAGCTCACTCAAGCTCCAGTTTGATTAGTCATTATAGCATAAAATAAGTTGAATAAAAACCTATTAAAGTTCATTACAGTAATGGATAAGTTCAACAAAATATGAACTAGGTTCGACGAGACTAGAATATAAATAGTTATTTTGAATATAAATCAATCAACCCTTAGGATTATTGTTTTATGATACAACGTTCAATAAACTGAATCAATATGTTCGTTGCGGATTGTTATGTTGCTCGCCAAGTGATTTTTTGGTCGTCGTTTCACGATGGTGTTCGGCCATGGAGGCTCGCGGCTTAGCCGTCTATGTGCGTGGAAGAATGGACTACACGATGGTGGTTTCTTGGCTATCTGTTACAGTAGGGAGAGAGAGAAATAGAGGCCGTAAATCGGCCAGTTGCTACATCGGAAATACGACGTTGGTTGTCGAAGGATGTTGCGACCGTTGGTTGGGGAGATAGAGAGTATTTCAGCTTTTCGATTCGTGATAGTGGTAGCCTGAAGATGAAGGAACGACTACGTGTTGACGGCTCACGGCCTAGTGGCCGATCGGCATAAACAAGCCAGCGAAGAAAGCCCACTCAAGCTCCAGTTCGATTAGTCATTGTTAGGTCCGGAGAGTCTCGAATAGGTGTATGGGAGGGGGGGAATACACCTATAGGCTATTTTTGTCAAGATCTCAATACAGATATCAAAAGCGAAACTACAAATACAAACTCTAACACCTGTTTACTGAAAAGAGTTTTGACCAAAACAGGGTTGACGACTGATACTGAAAGACTCTTCAGTAAGGAGTTATCAGTTAAGTCACAAGAACTTAACTGATGCACGCAAGACTTCTGTCGAGTTTGATAAACAGAGATGTTATAAATCTCACTGACTATCAGATGACACAATAGCAGCGGAAAACTTTTGTTTCACAATAGCCTTTTGGGTTGAGCACGTTGTTAGTCTTAAGTTTCTCTTTGCAATTAATCAGTTTTCAGTTGAAGAGAGGAAGAGCACAAGTAAGAAATTAAATACTGAAAGCTGTAAATAACACATAGATTTTTACGTGGTTCGGAAAACACTTCCTACATCCACGGTCGGTTGATCAGACCAACAACTTCACTCTGCAAGTGCTTACGGGTGCACTGCAAACCGATGCTCGTGCTTACGGGTGCACAGTAAACCGAAACGTGTGCTTGCGGGTGCACACAACCGAAACAATTGAAGATCCAATCTTCAGTACCAACACACCTTGTTGGATTTCTCACTCCTAGTACGAACTGACACTAGGACCTCACGGAGACAGAGTACCTTCCTGAACTCCTTTGCAACTCAAACACTCGATTATATCGGTCGAAGGGAGCTTTGAAATCTTGCTAACTGAACTTCAAAGAACAAGTTTTTTCGAGTTAGTTTGACCTAGGCTTTGGATAATCAAGGTTTGCCTATGGTCTAAGAGAATTTATGTAATCAGTAGTGACTGATTTTTGGCTTTGGAATTCTCTTATTCGATTCAAGCTTTGGAGAATTTGAGCTTTGGCTGAGAAGCAATTTTGGCAGAGCTTCAGCTTATATTGTTGAATCGGTGAAGATTGAAGTGATCCTCGAGAGCTACTTATAGGAGAAGTCTTGAATAGATCCATTGAAAACGGAGAAGGTCTTCAAGATTTCTTCCGTTAGAGAGTAATTTGAACTTGGGCTGAGGCTTCAATCTTCGAGGTTCCTTGTTTGGTGAAAACGGCTATGTTGAAGAGCAGGAGATGCGACGTCTCTGATACTCAGCAAATAGGAATGATCTCTGGAGAGAAAGGACGATCCTGAGATTTCTGCATTTAATGCGGCTGTACTTCTGGAGTATGTGGCTTCTTTTGAACGTTGGAGGTTCAGTCCGAGGAAGAATGTTTAACTGATACTTGACTTTAGTATCAGTCCGCTGATTCCATGTGGCTCGTATTAAGTAATCAGTTCAAGACTGATTCTTCGACCGCTGCTTCAGTCGGTAACTTCAATCTTCAGTCTTCAGTCCTTCGTTCTTCAGTCTTTAGTCTTCCAAACAACAACTAAACTAGAAAAAGAACTCTAACACTTGAGTTCGAGCAGTTCTAGTCTATTACAAATGAAACCTATGGATTTTGGTATCATCAAAACAAGGATTAGGATATTCCATAAAGTTCCCAACAATTTCCCCTTTTTTGATGATGCCAAAACCACACAACAGTTCTAGGCAAGAAAAAGACTGAACTCAGAGCACAAGTTCTAAAATAGGGTGAATATTATTCCCCCTTAACAATAGAGCCTAAAACTTGTACTTAGAGAAAGAACACAACTGTTCAAAAAAAAAAAAGAACAAGGACAAGATAGAAAAACATTAATCAGAGCCTGGACAAAGAGTCATTGTCTTCAGGTTGAGATCAAAAGAAGTTATTTTCATTAAAAGAAAGACTGATGAGACATCAGTCAAGGTACAGGGCAAGACTTACAAAGGAGTAAAAACAACAAAACAAAACACATGGGAAACCCATGGACTCCAGCAGTCTGCTTGTCTGCGCCTTGAACTTCTTGATCTTCATCTTCAGTCTTCATGTTCCTAAGCTTGTTTCACTCACACTTGTTTTCCGTTGACTTGAGGTCTTTACTGAAACGTCATCCTTACAACTTCTGGTGATCCTTTTGCTTTACCATCTTCAGTCTTCCGACAAGATGTAGGGAAAAACCTTCAAGCACTTGTGGAAGGACTTGAGAAGAGGATGAGTCCAGAGATGCAGAAGAGGAAGACGCCAGTGTGGAGAGAGAAGAGATGAGAAGGGAGACGGAGAAGTGAAGGAAATGAAAGTATGCATAGCATTTTGGAGATATTCATGAGATGCAGCTATGCACACAAACCTTAAAGGAAGAAGGTGAGAGGCAAGAGGTGGTGAGGAAGAGGAGTGATAGAAGTGAGGATGGATTAGAAGAAAATGCATGGCGAGCCTTTGGTGAAAGAAGTAGGGCAAAAGACGGCTCGTCATACATGTAGGGAACGGATGTGAGGACGAAAAATCGAATCAGTGATAGTCGTAAGGACTAACACTGTCGATATTGCGCCGGCTGACAACGAGCTCCTGCTTATTGTTGTTGCACCATATGGAAGCTTCACAAAAGGTATGAGGCTCGCCTGAGAACCAGGTGAAGTCCGTCTTCGTGAGGCAGGTACTTCAAACCATATGGGTCGGGCATGAGGATGGAAGACACTCTCGTCGCTGGATACAAGTGAGAATGGAGCAAGCTTTGACGTCTGAGAGACGTTGAGATCCAATGGAAGGGTCCGGTGAAGACCAAGTATGTGAGCGTCATTCTCCCACTCCATGGCTTTGCAGTCATTGATTTCTCCTTTGTCGGAACAAAATTTTCTCTGCATTTTTTGAAAGATTGAAAATTTTTCTCACAGTGAAGGCTGTGGAGAATTGTTAGTTGATGCAGAAAACAAGCGAAGACATCAAGGCATAAATAGACAATTTTACCAAGAAGGAAGATGAAAAAGTTTTTTTGAAAATTATGTCTAAAATGTTTTTGAAGAAAAATTTCACGTCCGCCGTCACTGCAGAGGACGGAAGCTTCAAAAGGTGAGAAAGATCATTGTATTTTGTCAAATCAATGAGATTCTCAAGATTTTCATTTCAGAGGCAAAAGGTTGGAAAGATTTTTAAGAAATGATCAGGACAAGTTAAATCAAATACAAATTTTCCCTTTTAAAAGTACTTGTCCTTCTCGGATATTCCATTTTCCAACAATCAGTTAAAGATTTTGAAACAAACTGATCAGTTAGAGAAAACTTTTGAAAATTGACAAAAGACTCATAACTGAACTAACTGATATTTAAATAGTAAGTTGAAGATAATTACTGATCGACTGATCATTGTAGTCAGTCGATACCACTGATCCTGGTTGACTTATCAGGATGAGTTCTCTTCAGATGAAGACTTGTCTTTATTGCTTTCCACGTCAGCAGTTGTGGAGCACCAGTTGGTTGACCACCACTCATAGTGACTGTTTGAGGAGATCTTCAAACACAACATCACTCTTCTGGGTTGATGAGACCGATCCTTCCACACAGATCGTTGAACCTTTCTTCAGGAAGAGCTTTGGTCAGCAAGTCTGCTCTCTGAACTGCGGTCGGAATCCATTCAACAGAGATATCATTCTTTTCGACATGATCACGAATGAAGTGATGTCGGATAGCAATATGCTTGACTCTGGTGTGATGAACTGGATTCTGTGATATTGTAATAGCACTGGAGCTGTCGCAATAGATTGGGACTTCCTTCTCTTCGATCCCATTCTCCTTCAGTTGTTGGACTAACCATAGGAGTTGTGAGCAGCAGCTTCCCGCAGCAACATATTCAGCTTCAGTGGTGGAGGTGGCGACTGAAGTCTGCTTCTTTGAAAACCAAGAGATGAGCTTGTTGCCTAGGAATTGACAAGTTCCCGAAGTTGATTTTCGATCAATTTTGCATCCTGCAAAATCTGAGTATGATTATCCGGTGAGCTTGAAGTCATCGTCAGCTGGGTACCACAATCCTAAGTTGGGTGTGCCTTTGAGATATCTCAAAATTCATTTTGCAGCATCCATATGAGCTTTCTTTGAATCTAACTGATATCTTGCACAAACCCCGACTGCATACGCGATATCTGGTTTGCTTGCAGTCAAATACAGCAATGATCCAATGATTTCTCTGTATTTGGTTGACTCTACAAATTTTCCTTCAGATCCTGGATCAACTTTCCAGTTTGTGTTCATTGGGATCTTGACTAATTTCATGTGCTGAATACTGAACTTGGCGATTAGTTCTTTGGCGTACTTTGACTGATTGATCAATATTCCTTCGCTGGTCTGCTTAACTTGTAATCCTAGAAAGAAATTCATTTCTCCCATCATGGACATCTGAAACTTGTTAGTCATGATATCAGCAAACTTATTGCACATGCGTTCGGATTTGGATCCGAAGATTATGTCATCGACATAAATCTGAACAAGTAGAAGATCTTCTCCTTCCTTGAGAGTGAACAAAGTTCTGTCCACTGATCCTTTCTTAAATCCTTGTTCAACAAGATACTCAGAAAGAGTATCGTACCATGCTCTTGGTGCTTGTTTCAAACCATAGAGCGCTTTCTTCAGCTTGTACACCTTTTCTGGTCCTGTAACCTCAAAACCTGGAGGTTGTTCCACGTAGACTTCATCGGTGAGCACTCCATTGAGAAATACGCACTTTACATCCATTTGGTGTACCTTGAATCCTTTGTGAGCTGCAAAGGCTAAGAAGAGCCTGACTGCTTCCAATCTGACAACTGGGGCAAAAGTCTCATCGTAGTCGATTCCTTCTTCTTGACTGTATCCTTTTGCTACTAGCCTTGCTTTGTTTCTCACAATATTTCCTTCTTCGTCTTTCTTATTTTTGAAAATCCATTTCAAGCCGATCACCTTTGCATCGTCTGGTCGATCCACAAGTTCCCAAACTGAATTTCGATTGAATTCATTTAGTTCTTCTTGCATTGCGATGACCCATTGAGTGGACTTCAGGGCTTCTTCGACGTCCTTGGGCTCTATAGATGATAAGAAACAGCTGAAGTTCTTATCTTCGTTGATGCAGTTCTGGTTGATATCAAAGACGAGGTTGCATATTGATCTTCGAGTCTTTACACCGTCTGATGGTTCTCCAATGATGTTCTCCTTTGAATGGAGTTCAAACCATCTTCGATACTTCTTGATCTCTTCTGGTGATGGTGGAGGTTCTTCAGTCAGAATGGTTCTGAATTGTTGAGCATTTTCTTGAGCTGGGGAGTGTTGAACTAGAGTTGCTTCAGCAGGTTCAACTTGTTCTTTGGCTACTGGAGTTCCCCCTTGACTGATGCCGTCTGTAGTGGCTCCAGTCTGAGCTTCAGACCTTTGACTGATCTTCTGATACTGAAGCTTTTCAGTAGCTTCTTCTTTTTCTGGTCCCCACAGCAAGACTGTAGAAGGTTTGGTGTTGTTTATTTCAATTATGGAAACTTCAGTGTTCTCAACACTTCTTTCAGTTTCCTGTATCCTGAAATCATCAGTAGACTCATCAAAAATAACATGTGGTGTTTCTTCAACACAAAGAGTTTGAGAATTAAACACTCGATAGGCGTTGCTGGATAGTTCAGTTCCAGAGTATCTAAGAAAAATTCCTGGATCAGCCTTGCTATCAAATGTGTTTAATCTCCTCTTATCATTGTTGTGGATGAAACACCTAGAACCGAAAGCATGAAAATATGAGATCGAAGGCTTCCTGTTCTTCCATAGCTCGTATGGGGTTTTCCCATGTCTTTGAGTGAGGAAGGAGCGATTCTGCGTGTAGCATGCGTTGTTGACTGCTTCGGCCCAAAACTTCAAAGGGAGTTTTGATTCGGCTAGCATCGTCCTTGCTGCTTCCTTCAAAGACATGTTTCTTCTTTCTGCTACTCCGTTTTGTTGAGGAGTTCTTGCTGCAGAAGTTTGATGAATGATTCCTTGTTCCTCACAATAGTCACGAATGACAGCATTGAAGAATTTAGTCCCTCGATCTGATCTGATGCTGATGATGTTGACTTCATTTTCAACGCTTAGTCTTCTCAGCAGCTTTGGCAATTCCAACAGTGTCTCTCTCTTGGTGTAGAGAAAGATAACCCAAGTATATCGTGAATAATCATCCACGACAACTAAGGTATACTTTCTACCGTTGTAACTTCTGAGAGAGATTGGGCCAAACAGATCTATGTGAAGTAGTTGAATAATTCTTTCAGAGGAGTGTCCTGACTTTGACTTGAATGACATCCTGGTCTGCTTTCCTCTTTGACATGCTTCACATTCTTACTTCTTCTGGAACACAATAGAAGGTAAACCTTCTACCAGTTGGTGCTTATCAAGTTTGTTGATCGTTTTGAAGTTGAGGTGGTTGAGTCTCCTGTACCACAGCCAGTTGAGCTTCGAGCTGCTTTTGCTGATGAGACATGTTTCTGGAGGGCTGTCTTCCCATGAGACGACATAGAAACTTCCTTGTCGGATCCCTCTCAGAACCACCTTTCTTTGACTATTTCTGACAGTGAATTCATCCTTTTTGATCTTCACTGCGAAACCGCTGTCACAAAATTGACTCACAGACAACAAATTATGTTTTAGTCCAGAAACATAGCAAATATGTCACGGAGCGGGCTCGACTTAATTGAGGATAACTAAGCCGGGAAAACCGCGACGATGGGACACAGTTATCGACGGCGATAGAAAGGGAGTTTCTGTCACGACCGGACTTTAATTGAGGATAATTAAGCCAGGAAAGCGTAACTAAGGACACAGTTATCGACGGCGATAGAAAGGGAATGAACAAATAATAGAGGATCGAACTAAAATTTGTTTAAAGAAGGGAAAATTTATAATACACCTGATGTTTAGTCACAAGGCTCGAACAGACTTGTAGGTTCAGATAAAACTGGCTTAACTGAAAGAACATAAAACCTAAGAGTACGCAGCGGAATAACATAATCTGATTACATGTATGAAGACATGTATCCAAGAGTTCATTCATTAACTTATGACAAAAGCTCCGCTCTTCACTTCATCTCCATCAGCCACTGCTCAACCTGCACATTTAGAAATATATGCAGGGCTGAGTACAAGAGTACTCAGTGGGCACGTATGCCTAAATATAAAATACATGCATCATAAAACTGTAAATTGTCATGCCATCATAAACAGTACAGCAAGGGAGTTTTTGTGAAATAGGCCCAAGCTTACTAAATTCGTTTGTGATTCTTAAAGTTCGTCTGCAGACTAAGTTCTCTTGTATTCTATCATATCTGGAACTGTGTGTCGGAGAGGTGGCCACCTCTCACGAACACTTGACCGGCCAACCCGCTAGATGACTCACGGTCATTGGTGTACACTAGTCAAGGCAGGATAGCTATCAACTGCTCAAGACCCGAATTCGATTACATCATTGGCAAAGCCAAAGCAGATAGATATCATACTAAAATTTAAACATTTTATGGCAAGACAATAGTTGTAATATTTTCCAGTTCAAAGATTTTGTAACGAAATAACTTGTTCAAAGGTAGCATTAAACTCGTTTGATAGATATATAAAACTGAAATTAACAGTTAAATCATCTCATGCATTCATTCGTATAAGAGGCCTACGACACGCAGGGGATCTCTATATACGTATAGTAAAAGTAATGCCCACCTGATAGCAATGATTTGCTTCAGTTCAATAACTCCTTGACTAGCTCTTACTCTTGTGCTTAACCTAATGCGAGAACATAAGGTCAAACCTTAGCTCGATGAAAATTCTCAAATAAATGAGAATGCGTAGTGAATATGCATGACTCATATTCCCTTTTTATTACTGAGATAATACTTAGGGAAACTTTATCACTAGTCCTTGTTATTAAAAACAATTTAAACCAACTAGGTTTCGTCTTATGAAGTCAAGTAATTAACTATATTGATTCGTTCTTATTAGGGTGTTCTAAACTGCCATTTAAACCTAATTCCCCCTTCGTGTAGGCAAAGGGAAAATGAATAAAACTCAAACACCCTAAGTTCTTATCTCTCTCTTTCTCTCGTGATCTGCTCTGTCTCTTCGCTCTCTGCTCTGGAAATCAGCTCTGGCTTTCTAAGTCAGCTCTGGCTGAGTTAGCTCTGAAAAGTCAGCTCTGGCCTCCGAAAATCAGCTCTGGCACTTAGCTCTGAAAGTCAGCTCTGGCCTCCGAAAGTCAGCTCTGGCGACTTAGCTCTGAAAGTCAGCTCTGGCGACTTAGCTCTGGAAGTCAGCTCTGGCCTCCGAAAGTCAGCTCTGGTGACTTAGCTCTGGAAAGTCAGCTCTGGCCTCCGAAAGTCAGCTCTGGCGATTTGTTCGGGAAAGTCAGCTCTGGCCTCCGAAGGTCAGCCCTGGATGTTCGGCTCTGCTCTGGTCAGCTCTGCTCTGGCGTTTTCCAGCTCTGCTCTGGAACTTCCAGCTCTGCTCTGGCAGTTTCTAGCTCTGCTCTAGAACTTCCAGCTCTGCTATGGAATTTCCAACTCTGCTCTGGTATTTCCAGCTCTGCTCTGGAATTTCCAGCTCTGCTCTGGCATTTCCAGCTCTGCTCTGGTATTTCCAGCTCTGCTCTGGAACTTCCAGTTCTGCTCTGGAACTTCCAGCTCTGCTCTGGCATTTTCTAGCTCTGCTCTGGCATTTCCAGTTCTGCTCTGGCATTTTCTGGGCAGATCGACGAGGGTTTCCAGTTTCCAAAACCAGAGTTCTTCGCCCTTTCTTGCCTCGATTCTCACTCGTACACCGGCCTAAATCTATACCTATGTGAGCATGCTGTGCTTGTTCAAGTTCATCTACGTTTAAAGCTAAAGTTCTCGTCATTTAATCAAGGTTTCAAGTCGTGGGTTCTACCGGAAAAGTGACTTAACATGCTTCATGTGTTCGTGTGTATCTAAAGCCTAAAACATGCTTTCTATGATCATGTGATTCATGCTGAAAGGAGAGGTCGAGAGTTACCTTGATGTCGCGTGCTTTGGTCGGGTAAAAACGATGGTTTCTCCTTCGCGTTTTCGATCGTCGAGGTGCAAGGCGTCAAGAGGGAGATGGAGCTCTTGCTGTTGCTGCTGGTTTTTTTCAGAGTGTCAAAAGGAAAAGGAAGGGTGGCACAAAGGGGTTGAAGGGGAGTTTAAATAGGGCTTCGACTGATGCACTTGAGTGCCTAAGGGGGAGGGCTTGGCTGGTAGCCCTGCCATGCGTGGAGTAGGGGAGACCCTTCAGTTGCTCGCCCAACCAGTGGGAAGGGAGCTGCTGCTGCTGTGCTCTGCTGGCGTGGAGTGTGGCCTTTTGGCTGCCCAGCCAAAGGGAGGGGCTGCCGTGGCTGCTGCTGTTGGCGTGGAGGTGGAGTGCGGCCCTTTGGGCTGCTCGGCCAATGGGCATAGCTGCAGCACCTTTTCCACTTTTTCTTTTCTCCCTTTTTCCTTCTTTTGATAAAGTAGGTAGGTAGGTTGTAAAAGGTGATAGGTTGGCATGTGATGTGATCTAATAAAAGATCTAAATAAAATCCTTCAGTGTCGGTCACTCTCAGTATTAAAAATACTGGTTTCGTGCTTGCTAACATCGATAAAGCTAAATTAAATCCGTAGATTCAATCCGTTCGTCATTCTAATACTTAAATTAAATCCGTAGATTTAATTAGCTTCAAAGTCGGAAATAATTCACGACTTAAGTAACAATGTGAAATAAACTCCATCATAATAAATAACCCAACTTAGCTAAGTTGGTTATAACTCGGAAAAAATAATAATTCATCGACTCAAGGATTCTCATCGCGGTCTTAAACATGCGAAGATAAATAAATGCATACTTGCTAGTGTAGTGACTCTGTCTCCAAAATACGAAATTCATAAACATAGATGAAAACATAAAACGCTTCAATTACTGGCAGATAGAAAAATTTAACACACAATACTGTAATTAAAATACTGATAAAAGAGCGGGTCACTACATCCTACCCCTCTTAGCAAAAATTTCATCCCGAAATTTGCATATCTCTACTAAAAAAAAGCTTAGGGTTTTTCTTCATAGTTCAAGTCTGGGCTAAGGATCATCTCTCCTTAGTGGATCACATGCTTTGGATCGTGAACGTACTTCCTGAGTGGTGATACGTGGAAAAACGTTGTGGACGTTTCCAAAACTTGGCGGTAACGCCAACTTATAGGCCACTGGACCTATCTTCTTTAGAATCTCATATGATCCTATAAATCGGAATCTAAGCTTTCCCTTGACATTAAACGTAGTTTTCCCTTGGTGGGAGATACCTTTAGGAAGACCCTGTCTCCTATTTCAAAACGTAACTCGGTTTGGCGTGAAACGGCATAAGATCTCTGTCTATCCTGTGCCTTCTTTATTCGTCCTTTGATCTAGCGGACTATCTCAACCATCTCATCGACCATGTCTGGTCCTAAAACTTTTCTCTCACCCACTTCATCCTAGTAAAGTGGCGATCTACACTTCCGTCCATAAAACGCCTCGTAAGGTGCCATATTAATGGTCGCCTGATGACTATTATTGTAGGTAAACTCGATCAATGGCAGCATTGATTCCCAACTTTTTCTGCAAGCTGATCCAAAATCTAGAAGTAAATTTTGAATCTCTACCCGAAGTAATGGATATTGGTATTTCATGTAGCCGTACAATCTCACGGATGTATAATTGGGCTAGCTTCTTCGATCCATGGGTAATTGGAATCGGTATATATATATAAAAAAAAGCGCACTTCGTGAGACGGTCTACTATTACCCAAATAGTTGTGCTACCCCTATTCGTCTTGGGTAAACTCGTCACGAAATCCATCGCTATGTGCTCCCACTTCCATTCTGGGTGTGTCATGAGCTTCACTCATGATCTCGTTTCTGAGTTCCTCGTTATAGGGAACACACAATCTTCCTTCAAAAGAACGGCGTTATCCGTTGCCTCTTGGTAGCCTCCTGGCGTGCCTGTTCGGATCTTAAAACGAACCCTTTCCAAGTATTCGTCCGCTCTCTGGGCGCTGATGATCCTTTCTCTGAGGTCTGGGGCGGCTACCAGAGTTGCCATAATTGCTCTTGTCGTTGCCGGTGGTTGAACCACTTCTATCTTCAATCTGTCAAAATCCCTTACAAGTGTGTCCTTTTGAGTGAGAAGAAGTCCTAACTCGGATTGAGTTTTACGACTTAAAGCATCAGCTACTACGTTAGCTTTCCCTGGGTGGTAATTGATACCGCAATCGTAATCCTTCACGAGCTCGAGCCATCTCCTCTGTCTCATGTTCAAGTCCTTCTGCTCGAAAAAGTACTTAAGGCTTTTGTGGTTTGTGAACATCTCGCACCTAAATCCATATAGGTGGTGTCTTTACTACAACTAATTCTAGATCATGAGTTGGATAGTTCAACCCATGTGGCTTAAGCCATCGTGATGCATAGCTATCACTCTTTCTTCTTGCATCAAGATGCAACCCAGTCCCCTCTTGGACGCGTACGTATAATTCACATATTCTTTGTCAGCTATTGGAATGGCTAACACTAGCGTTTTGTTAACTTCTCCTTGAGTTCCTGAAAGCTTCTCACATTCTTTCATCCAAGAAAATTAGATTCATTTCCTAAATCATTGTGTCATTGGCCTTGCTATCTTGGAAAATCATCCTATGAATCTACAATAGTAACCTGATAATCCCAAGAATTTCTTGTCTCATTAGGATTTGTAGGTGGTCTCCACTCATGTACAACTTGTACCCTTTTCGGGGTCCACTTTGATCTCTTCTGATAACATGATATGCCCTAAAAATATGACTTCGTCGAGCCAAGAATTTCGCACCTGTTGAACTTAGCATAAAGAGTCTCTGTTCTCAACGTTTCTAAGACTATCCTCAGGTGTTCCTCATGGTCTTTCTCGTTCTTCGAGTAGGTCGAGTCATCATCTATGAAAACTAAGACAAATTGGTGCATTGATCAATCTGATAGGGACCACTATGAACTCATAACGGCCAATATGGTTGTGAAGGCCTTCTTAGGTACATCTTCTGGTCAAAAATTTTAGTAGGTGGTATCCAAGTCTCAAGTATATCTTTGAGAATGCACTCGATCCTCTGAGCCACTAAAAATGCCATCTATCCTCGACAAATGATCAATATAGGATACTTTTCCTTAAGTGTTTCTTTGCTAAATTCTCACCCCTCTTTTTTTTTTCGTTGCTGGGCGGAGACGATAGACTTTCTCCTACCCATGTTAATCCCACGGGGACTTATTAGCTTCTTTCTTTCTAGCTTTCCGTGGCTTTCTAACGTGACGGGGTCGTACATGTTGTTGTTGCTGTCTCTGATGCTGCTAGCGTGGTTACTACTGTTTGGTTGGGGCAAGGCATGGATCGCTTGCATATACGGAGCTTGGACAAGCAAGTTCAGCATAGGCCCATCTCTTGTTCCTTATTTAAACAACGGTTTGCAAAATGCCCCTCTGCTTACCGTGTAACAATCTTCACTTTCACTTTATTATTATTGCAGCATCTTCTAGGGTTCTTGTCATACTTTGGGCAGGGCAGGATCCTTTGTTGGTTATCTCCTATTTGTTTAGGAGTATCCTGGTTTTTTTTTTTCTTAGCTCTGTTGTTGGGAAGATTGCCATTGCCATAGCTTCCTTCTCGCTTGGCAATTGCTGCTGTTGTCCCATTTGTTTTCTTTACGACCATCTTAAGGTAGTCTATACTTTGACTGTGCGTGGTTTTTACCAATGGATAGTAGTGACTAAAATATGAGAGTCTCACTCATTTCTTACTCCTGCGTAAAATCTGTTTGGCTTGTTAGGGAAATTCAATATCTCATGACATAATTCGTTTCCAAACCTCTTTATGCGTTTCTCAATGGTGTCCACCCTCGTGGAACATACTTTGACATTCGATGGAAAACTTCGTCATACACAGTAACTGTTCCGGCTCTCCGCTCGAGACTCCAGAAGCAGCTTTGTTTCTACCGATCCAAGGTCAAAAGATAGTTTAACGCTTAGTGTATCCTTCTAATTGTAAAAGTATCACTTCCTCGTGGTTGATAACTAATGACAAACTGAGTCATCCTAGTCGTCACTATGCTCTTCGGGATAAGGCAAGATCTTATGGTGCGAGTCTATCTATTGGGATACCTCTCTTCTTCAAGATTGCAAATCTCGATTGGCAACCACTAAGATCTTAGTTATGTGGAAATGTTGGCATAGGCATTGTTACTGGTCTTGCTCTCGGCGTTGTTGCTTCCCTGTCCATCGTTCCGCTATGCGATTCCGTGTAAGGTAGTCCCCAATGGCCTGCCAAAGCCATCCGGATCTCGTGCCTTTGACCGGCACAAAAATTTTCAGCCATCTTTTATTCCGTCTCTACTTGCTCTGGCGCATATCTTGACATATCATAGAACATCCTATCGTACTAAGTAATGGTCATTATTCCCTACTTTAGACTAAAAATCTAATTTCCTTCTTCTTGCGATAGCCATGGGGTATATACTTATCATATATCTCTGTTTTAGACGTTCCTGCGTAAAATTTCTAATTGTTCAGCTGTCATCGTTTCCCTCTGTGCTTCCTACCATAGGTCCAAGTCTCAGCTTCCGTTGGATCTCATATCCCACTGAGGATAGGTGGGGTTTGTCGTAGAGATAATTCCTCTATTCTACTTTCTGGTTGTAAGGATGGTGGGGCGATATTTTGTTCTGGCCCTGGTACTGGGCCTCTTTAATCATCTCGGGGAATTCTTCTCCCTCCTCTCGGATGCCCTCGTCTTGGTGGCATTCCGATGGGTTGACATATAGTCGTTACTATATTATGAAAAACGTTTAGACGCATATCATCAAATCTGCACCCCGTTTCTTGGTTCTCAAAACTCGCTCATACTCTTTCTCATGCTAACATATGAGTAAAACGTGGCGGAAGTAGCTTGCCGCAAAAGATCGATGGGGTCACTAAATAGTTATGGAAAATTACCTTGATGAGGACTTTTATATCAACACTCGAATCTGGATCTATTGGTCTATCCAGGTACTGCACGTGATGGATGGGCGGTCTAGCAAAAATCATCACAAAAGAACTTAGTCACGTTACGTCCATTGGACCAGTGTCTTAGTACCAGTCAAAACAACTAAGCCAACATAGGGGCATACATAAGCATCGGATCAATCATCGTTTCCGAAATACACAAATAACGTCCTACTAAAAACATATGAGGCGGTCTAAAAGTATCACGTGCTTGACCCTTGGGTCGAGGCATTCGTGTCGGACTGATTTAATCTAGTGAATACTTGCTTGTCTTTGGGTCACAGAAAATCTACCAACAGTTAGTAGATCACAATGATTCAAATCACAAATGGCAATTGGGCAAAGTGTTCCAATAATTTGCCAAACAATTGAAATGAATAACCATAGGGTAGAAATGAATTGACTAAAAGGTCGAAACGAAATGACCTAATAGTCTGAACCCGTTTGGCTTTTCAGATGAAGGTTTTACATATATAGGTGTAGAGACCCATATATGACGACTACTGAGATTTTGGTCATGTGGACTGGCCAGGTCCAACACAATTACTTCTCAGTCACATGGAAATACTTTTCCGAACTTGGTAGGTCTTGATCATTGGCTGCAAAAGGTACTTTTGGTATAAAGTCTCTACTTTCTCCTTAACATCTAAAACCTATCCTTGAGAATGTTTGGAAGATTCTCAAGCTTGAAGTATGGTTTCTAAATCAACATCATTCCTTAAAATCTTCTATAGCAAAGTAAGACTTCTCAACTGTAATCAAGCTTACTTAACAAACTTCCTCTAAATGATCTTAATGTGGGACTTCTAGTACTTAGCATTCATTCACATATCGCTTGTATGTAATCGTATAATTTGAAGTATACTCGTGCCCTTGCGAGGGACCTTTCGAATCATCACTCTCCCACAAAAATGGATTTTGCTTCTCCGAGCATCTTATAGGATATGGGTCACCTCACATAGTACTAAGGCATGTAATGATCTTAGTCAACACTTTCATTCTTCTTACTAAACTGAACGTCTAATCCAAGATGTTCTAACAAGGGCGATGTCTCTGATAGGCTAAAGTATGTATACTTTTCCTGAGTATACCCTTAGAGTCTCATTAGGGTCTCAATCCCTTAATGTATGCGTCAACCCGCTATTGATGTCCCTAGCTCTATTTACCTCTGAATCATTTTCGGGAACTTCTCCCATCTTATGCACTTGCGCCGATTTTCTAGTCGATGATAAAGGTTGGTAACTTCTAGTTACCCATGTCACATCCCATCTTTCCGATTCGTAGTAGGTGATCGTAATTAATAGGGGTTCTAAATTATGCTCACGTGTAACGTGATAGGTAACTTTAATCAGAAAGGTTTCGAGTATCTAAAACTGTAAGCTAATAGTTCTAATCGCAATATTAAAGAATCATGCACAAAGCGTTATAACCCCTTGTGAGCCTAGCTCTGAAATTCGAACAGAAATCATGAAGGTTCTCTTCATGCTTTAACTGGTGCTAATTGAGGGGTCTGAAATGAGTATTAGCTCATCGCACCACTGCTAGCTAATTGCATAAGTCACTCTCATCGCTGAGAGCAATGTCTCAACTAAGTTCTGGTCGGGTAAGGCAATAGTTGGTTCGGTATTCTATCACGTGTGAACAGCCCGAATAATGAACTATGCCCGTGTCACTTACTCGTGTGTGACACTCTTCTTTTCATCTTATTGCATACCTTCTCATTGGATTCTCGTGTCTCTTCAAGTGACCTTTGATTTTCTTCCTCTTTCTTGGCTCTTCACTATGGCTATAGTGAAAGATAGCTGAGTTTCTAATTTCTACTGTTCTTCTCGTAACAGTGATCATGCATTCTTAACGCATCTAAGTTCATTGAGATATCAAATCAATTAATAAAATATAGACCTTGAAAAGTAAGCATCAGCACATTCGTATGAAACGTGAACTTTCAACGTTCGTAAATCATTACCTCTTTCTTTCTTGTTGAGCGTGACGATGCGATGAAGCGCTGAGCTTTTGTCGACTGACTCTTCCAAACTAATATAAAATTTAGGACTAACTGGGTAACTCTTGGATTCAGAGCAAACGAACTGCTCTGATACCACTCTGTCACGGAGCGGGCTCGACTTAATTGAGGATAACTAAGCCGGGAAAACCGCGACGATGGGACACAATTATCGACGGCAATAGAAAGGGAGTTTCTGTCACGACCAGACTTAATTGAGGATAATTAAGCCAGGAAAGCGTAACTAAGGACACAGTTATCGACGGCGATAGAAAGGGAATGAACAAATAATAGAGGATCGAACTAAAATTTGTTTAAAGAAGGGAAAATTTATAATACACCTGATGTTTAGTCACAAGGCTCGAACAGACTTGTAGGTTCAGATAAAACTGGCTTAACTGAAAGAACATAAAACCTAAGAGTACGCAGCGGAATAACATAATCTGATTACATGTATGAAGACATGTATCCAAGAGTTCATTCATTAACTTATGACAAAAGCTCCGCTCTTCACTTCATCTCCATCAGCCACTGCTCAACCTGCACATTTAGAAATATATGCAGGGCTGAGTACGAGAGTACTCAGTGGGCACGTATGCCTAAATATAAAATACATGCATCATAAAACTGTAAATTGTCATGCCATCATAAACAGTACAGCAAGGGAGTTTTTGTGAAATAGGCCCAAGATTACTAAATTCGTTTGTGATTCTTAAAGTTCGTCTGCAGACTAAGTTCTCTTGTATTCTATCATATCTGGAACTGTGTGTCGGAGAGGTGGCCACCTCTCACGAACACTTGACCAGCCAACCCGCTAGATGACTCACGGTCATTGGTGTACACTAGTCAAGGCAGGATAGCTATCAACTGCTCAAGACCCGAATTCGATTACATCATTGGCAAAGCCAAAGCAGATAGATATCATACTAAAATTTAAACATTTTATGGCAAGACAATAGTTGTAATATTTTCCAGTTCAAAGATTTTGTAACGAAATAACTTGTTCAAAGGTAGCATTAAACTCGTTCGATAGATATATAAAACTGAAATTAACAGTTAAATCATCTCATGCATTCATTCGTATAAGAGGCCTACGACACGCAGGGGATCTCTATATACGTATAGTAAAAGTAATGCCCACCTGATAGCAATGATTTGCTTCAGTTCAATAACTCCTTGACTAGCTCTTACTCTTGTGCTTAACCTAATGCGAGAACATAAGGTCAAACCTTAGCTCGATGAAAATTCTCAAATAAATGAGAATGCGTAGTGAATATGCATGACTCATATTCCCTTTTTATTACTGAGATAATACTTAGGGAAACTTTATCACTAGTCCTTGTTATTAAAAACAATTTAAACCAACTAGGTTTCGTCTTATGAAGTCAAGTAATTAACTATATTGATTCGTTCTTATTAGGGTGTTCTAAACTGCCATTTAAACCTAATTCCCCCTTCGTGTAGGCAAAGGGAAAATGAATAAAACTCAAACACCCTAAGTTCTTATCTCTCTCTTTCTCTCGTGATCTGCTCTGTCTCTTCGCTCTCTGCTCTGGAAATCAGCTCTGGCTTTCTAAGTCAGCTCTGGCTGAGTTAGCTCTGAAAAGTCAGCTCTGGCCTCCGAAAATCAGCTCTGGCACTTAGCTCTGAAAGTCAGCTCTGGCCTCCGAAAGTCAGCTCTGGCGACTTAGCTCTGAAAGTCAGCTCTGGCCTCCGAAAGTCAGCTCTGGCGACTTAGCTCTGGAAGTCAGCTCTGGCCTCCGAAAGTCAGCTCTGGTGACTTAGCTCTGGAAAGTCAGCTCTGGCCTCCGAAAGTCAGCTCTGGCGATTTGTTCGGGAAAGTCAGCTCTGGCCTCCGAAGGTCAGCCCTGGATGTTCGGCTCTGCTCTGGTCAGCTCTGCTCTGGCGTTTTCCAGCTCTGCTCTGGAACTTCCAGCTCTGCTCTGGCAGTTTCTAGCTCTGCTCTAGAACTTCCAGCTCTGCTATGGAATTTCCAACTCTGCTCTGGTATTTCCAGCTCTGCTCTGGAATTTCCAGCTCTGCTCTGGCATTTCCAGCTCTGCTCTGGTATTTCCAGCTCTGCTCTGGAACTTCCAGTTCTGCTCTGGAACTTCCAGCTCTGCTCTGGCATTTTCTAGCTCTGCTCTGGCATTTCCAGTTCTGCTCTGGCATTTTCTGGGCAGATCGACGAGGGTTTCCAGTTTCCAAAACAAGAGTTCTTCGCCCTTTCTTGCCTCGATTCTCACTCGTACACCGGCCTAAATCTATACCTATGTGAGCATGCTGTGCTTGTTCAAGTTCATCTACGTTTAAAGCTAAAGTTCTCGTCATTTAATCAAGGTTTCAAGTCGTGGGTTCTACCGGAAAAGTGACTTAACATGCTTCATGTGTTCGTGTGTATCTAAAGCCTAAAACATGCTTTCTATGATCATGTGATTCATGCTGAAAGGAGAGGTCGAGAGTTACCTTGATGTCACGTGCTTTGGTCGGGTAAAAACGATGGTTTCTCCTTCGCGTTTTCGATCGTCGAGGTGCAAGGCGTCGAGAGGGAGATGGAGCTCTTGCTGTTGCTGCTGGTTTTTTTCAGAGTGTCAAAAGGAAAAGGAAGGGTGGCACAAAGGGGTTGAAGGGGAGTTTAAATAGGGCTTCGACTGATGCACTTGAGTGCCTAAGGGGGAGGGCTTGGCTGGTAGCCCTGCCATGCGTGGAGTAGGGGAGACCCTTCAGTTGCTCGCCCAACCAGTGGGAAGGGAGCAGCTGCTGCTGCTGCTGTGCTCTGCTGGCGTGGAGTGTGGCCTTTTGGCTGCCCAGCCAAAGGGAGGGGCTGCCGTGGCTGCTGCTGTTGGCGTGGAGGTGGAGTGCGGCCCTTTGGGCTGCTCGGCCAATGGGCATAGCTGCAGCACCTTTTCCACTTTTTCTTTTCTCCCCTTTTCCCTCTTTTGATAAAGTAGGTAGGTAGGTTGTAAAAGGCGATAGGTTGGCATGTGATGTGATCTAATAAAAGATCTAAATAAAATCCTTCAGTGTCGGTCACTCTCAGTATTAAAAATACTGGTTTCGTGCTTGCTAACATCGATAAAGCTAAATTAAATCCGTAGATTCAATCCGTTCGTCATTCTAATACTTAAATTAAATCCGTAGATTTAATTAGCTTCAAAGTCGGAAATAATTCACGACTTAAGTAACAATGTGAAATAAACTCCATCATAATAAATAACCCAACTTAGCTAAGTTGGTTATAACTCGGAAAAAATAATAATTCATCGACTCAAGGATTCTCATCGCGGTCTTAAACATGCGAAGATAAATAAATGCATACTTGCTAGTGTAGTGACTCTGTCTCCAAAATACGAAATTCATAAACATAGATAAAAACATAAAACGCTTCAATTACTGGCAGATAGAAAAATTCAACACACAATACTGTAATTAAAATGCTGATAAAAGAGCGGGTCACTACAAAATATTACTGATACTGGCGTTACCCATGTCGAGCACACCATACTAGGACTGCCACCGGTTTAGGAACCGGCGGTTCAGGTTCAAACATTTCATGAACCTGAACCGGCCCGCCTAAAATTTGAAGGGCCGGTTTTCGAACCCTGAACCGGCGGTTCCCGGGCTTTTTTCCCTTTTTTAAATTTTTTTTTGTATTCTTTTTTATGAAATTAAATGATTTGTGATGAAATTTCAAATTTTTTATTCAACTTAAAATATAAAATATAAACATGTGTTGAAATTGAAAATATAAACATGTAATATTTTTTATGTCATATTTTTAAATTAAATGACTTGTGTTAAAAATTTATAAACATGACATGATGAGGAGTAATATATGCAGAGCAGAGGAATGACCTTTATCAGAGGAACGGACCTCGCCAAAGGAACGGATGTCGTCAGAGAAACGGTCCTCGCCAGAGGAATGGCTCTCGTCAGAGGAATGGCCCTCGCCAGAGAAATCACCAAAGAGCAGAGGAATCGCCCGCCTGGGAGCAAATTTACTATTATGCCCTCGACCACGCGGGGAGCATGTTTTAGAGGCGAAAGTAATATTTTACCCTTAGCATGTAATCTATAAATACCCATGCACACGCACTCTATAATATACGCTCTTATTACTTTCCAATACTATTGCAACTTATTCTCGTGCTCTCAGTAATTCAATTACTCTCTCTCACTTTTCCGATCAAACACTAGGTATAATTCACGATTCAACGACAATTCACCGATTAATTCCCCACCTGTATATTTATAATTCACCAGCTGGCGCCGTCTGTGGGAATAATGAGTTAAGGCGTGAGTTTCGACCACCTGCGCATGCAGATCTGTAATTATGATCGGATTTGCGTGCGCAGGCCCCAGTTAAGCTGATGTTCCGAATAAACCTAAGCGAATCTGGACCGATAATCATATTCTTCATGCTGATCTATCTACAAACCCATGAGATCCGTGGTTTTTACGATGTTCCTTGCATGCGCATGTTAGGAAAGTGGTTGAGGTTGAAAATTGGGTGTTGATCTGTGTTTACTTTATGGGTTGCCATGATAATTGTGTGCGATTACTATGTTTCCTCGCATAATTTCTGTTTTTCTTACGAATCTAACATATTTCACTAACGATCTGTTGATTGGTGCTCTGTTCTTTGTGTTGTTGGGTTTTCATGGTTGATTTATTGGGAAATACGTTCTCTCTTCCAAGTTTGACTCTGAATCTATGGGGAAATCTCCATCGTTCTCTCTGTTTATGTTTAAGTCCATGTCCTGGGTTTATTTCCTAGTGCACGGGGACATTTCTAAAGGGATCTCATAATGGCCTTCGCGCCAGTGTTCGGGACGTCTTATATTATGGATTCCTCTGACAACGGATGGTCCAATCTATTTTTTATTTGAAGTGTTTTCTCACATTTTTCACCTGTAGGTACTATGGATTCTTCTGAAGCTCGCCGCACTCTTGAGAAGGAGTTCGACAACATCAGACTCAGCTCTGCTGCCCGCACTACTGAGATCCCCACCTCGTTGCACAATGGTCTGCCAGCCAGTATTTTTTTCACTACACCGCCGGGTTTCCACAACATCTCTGCCACCCCGCTGACGGGTCAGAACATCACTCCCCAGAGAGCTGTTCTAGTGGCCCCTGGATCTGAACTACAAAGCTTGGTTCCCACATCTGGTGGTAGCCCGCTGAACTTTGTGTTGGCAGAGCAGATGATGGCTCTGCTCAACTACGCCGATGTGCGCCAAGCACTAGGGACCCTGCTGCTATCAACTGTCCCCACCACAACTCCTTTGCTCGGACCGCTCAATCAACAGGGTACTGAAATTCCTCCTCCCGCTGCTGTGGAGGTGAATGACCAGCTTGCTAACAAACAAGCCGCGCTACCAAAGGAAACACAGAGGTTCCCTGCTGAGAAGGAACTGGAAAGAAGGCCAGAGGGTAGCCGCATCATGCTAAGTAGCATCGTCAGAAATGAGGGGGTCGACGAGTCTGACAGTCGTTCCATCACTCCCATGTTCAAGGAGGAGAGACCTAGGAAGAACGCAAAACTTAAGAATCAAGTGTCGCAACTGAAAAACCAGCTCAAAGATCTGGAGGATACTCTGAGAGAGAAGTCTCAGAAAGTTGAAAGGGTGCAGAGGTCATAACGGTCTCACAGGGCAGAGAAGTCGTACCGATCAGAGAAATCGCATCGGTCAGAGAGATCACATCAGACCAGGAGGTCAGAGGGACGGGAACAGGAGTACTCCTCTGGGAAGCAGGAACACAGGGTCCACAAGCGTCGTCATGCCCATGATTCGCCAAAGGAGAAAAGGGAGCATGGGAGATATAAGGACGACAAGCGGGCTAGAATGTCAAAGGTCCATACCACTAACAGCCGGAGCCCTTTCTCCGCTGACATTCTGGCGGATACTCTGCCGAGGAGTTACAAGCCCATCTCCTTGGACTACGACGGAACTACTGATCCGGAGGTGCACCTTAACCGGTTCGAAGGACTGGTTACACTTCACATGTATACAAAAGGCATCAAGTGCCGCATATTCTCTACCACTTTAACTGGTCCTGCCCAGTTGTGGTTTGGGACGCTCGCCCCAAATTCTGTTCATTCCTTTGAAGACCTACAAACACGTTTTCTGAGACAGTTCGCGAGTTCGTGAAGGGTCGGAAAGTCAGCTCTTTCACTAATGGATATAAAGTAGGATCAAAATGAAACACTACGGGAGTACACTGCCCGGTTCAATCTCGCTGCTCTGGAGGTGCTAGAGACGGAATCACAGATCAAGAATTGCGCCTATGTAAGAGGACTGAAGCCGGGGCTCTTCTTCGATGAACTACAAATCAGACCAGCCCGGGATTTCGATGATATCATGGCTAGATTGCCAGGGTACTTACAACTGGAGGACGCCAGGATGGCGCGGAAGGCTGAAAATGATAAGCACAAGGCTAAAAGGGCCGAAGACGCACCAGAGCGGAACAACAGAAATCAGGGTCCTTTCAGAGGGTTGCCTCCAAGGGTACCTCCTCCCCAGGCAGAGGTGCCACCCCGCCAACAACGCACTGTAAATGAAGTAAATCGTTTCGACGAATACACCCCACTGAACAAACCTTAGGAGGAGATTTTTCACTTGATCAAGAACCAGCCATTCTTCAGGGCACCCAGGACTTACAGAGATGGACAGCGACAACAGGGGCCTAACAACAAACTGTGTGAATACCACAATTCATACGAGCATTATACCAAGCATTGCGGGCATCTTAAACACCAACTGGAGCTTTTGGCGCGTCAGGGTAATCTAGACCAGTTTATAGCCAAATGGAACGAGGGCCAAGGTCAAAGGCCAGAGCAGGGAAATGATCGGAGGCAGGATCAGGGGAATAACAAGGATCGTAGGCTAGAGGAAAACCGTGACAATCGCAGAGGACCAGTAGAGGGTCGGGTACCCCCCTTCCCATTCCGAAGAGAAGTACACATGATCTTTGGGGAAAATGGGATACCAACGTCCAATAGAGCCAAGAAACAAGTCGTACGCGCAGTGAAATCAGGGTGTTATCCCAAACAAGTGATGGGGATTACAGATGTAGCAGAGGAGTCAATCATCACCTTCGGATCAGAGGATTTGAGAACGCTTATGTACCCCCACGACGATGTGCTGGTGATCACGGCCGACATAGCCGGTTGCATTGTCCATCGTGTTTTTGTAGATTCAGGCAGCGCAATAATATTCTATATCTGGAGTTTCTCCAGAACATGGGGATCGAAGTCAACATCGAACCAATGAACGCTCCTTTATTCGGGTTTGGGGGAGAAATGGTTATGACAATAGGGTTTGTGGAGCTATCGCTAAATCTTTGCTGGGCAGATGCCAACAAAACCAGGGGGATACGATTCTTGGTGGTGGACATGCCGAAACCATCCTACAATGTGATACTCGGACGCCTTACTTTGACGGCATTCAGAGCAGTTATCTCGATGTTCCACTTAAAGATGAAATTCCCCATTGGAGGGAGAAGAGTGGGAGAAGTATGGGGTGATCAGAAAATGTCTAAAGAATGTCACGTGCGGATGCTCACACATTCGTCGGGGCAGAAAAGGGAAATGTTAGCAGAGGGACCAGACACCCGGAAAAAAGGGAAGGTGGGCGATGTCACTGCTCCGGCAGAGGAACGGCGAGAGCTGACAGAATTGCTAAATGATCGAGATAACACAAAGAAATCCGCCTTAATATCCACCAGTGATGTTTGCAATACAATTGAATTATTTCCAGGACGAGAGAGATTTCAGACCAAAATCGGGTCCTCTATGAACGAACAGATCAGAGAGGAGCTAATCAGCTGCCTTCAGAGAAATGCGGATGTGTTTGCCTTCAGCACAGCTGACTTAAAGGGTGTCGACAGAGGGCTGGCAGAACATTGCCTCAATGTGAATCCTAATGTCAAACCGGTGAAACAAAGAACAAGACACTTTGGGGACGAGAAAGACGCCGCAATCAGAGAACAAGTACAGGGGCTCCTTGACGCGGGCCATATCACGGAAGTACAATACCCGGAGTGGATTTCGAACGCCGTAATGGTGGCAAAGAAAACAAATACTTGGCGAATGTGCGTGGATTATAGGGACTTGAACGCTGCTTGTCCAAAGGACCATTATCCTTTGCTGAGGATTGATCAGCTCGTGGACTCTACCTCCGGCTGTGCGCTGCTATCAATGATGGATGCATATCAGGGTTATCACCAGGTTAAAATGCACAAATGGGACATTGCCAAAATGGCTTTCGCCGTCTGCTGTGGGGTTTTTAGCTAGAGGAGCATGCCATTCGGACTGAAAAATGCGGGGGCCACGTATCAAAGGATGATGGAGAAAATATTGAAAGAACAACTTTCGAAGAACATATCGGTTTATGTGGACGACATGCAAGTGCGCAGTGTCAGAGCAGAAGATCATGTCTCTGACTTGGAGAAAGTTTTTACGGTCATCAGAAATCACCGGCTCATGCTTAACTCGGCGAAATGCACTTTTGGGGTCACTACGGGCAAATTCTTGGGATATAAAGTTACTCCTGCAGGAATCGAAGTTAACACGGATAAGGTCAAAGCCATCATGGATATGACACCACCCAGAGGGATGAAGGAGGTACAAACTCTGAACGGGCGTATCATTGCTCTGAGCAGGTTCATCTCACGATCAGCAGAACGGAGCTTGCCATTTTTCAAGATTCTGAGGAAGGGGACTAAGTTTCAATGGACAACGGAATGCCGAACAGCCTTTGACGATCTCAAGGCTTACTTAGCGGAGCTCCCAACTCTGACCAAGCTAGTTCCCGGGGAAATATTATATCTATACATAGCAGTAGGGGAAGAATCGATAAGCTCAGTGCTTATCAGAGAAGAGGGAAATCATCAGAGACCAATTTACTTCGTCAGCAGGGTCATCCAAGGCCCCGAACTAAATTATTCAGAAATCGAAAAGGCTGCTCTGGCAGTCATGGTCACGGCTCGAAAACTGAGGCCTTATTTTTTATCACATCGGGTAGTGGTTGGAACTGCATTACCCTTCAGACAAGTGTTGGGGCGGCTGGATTTGTCAGGGAGGATGGTGAAGTAGGCTGTGGAATTAGGGGAATATGACGTGGAATATGAGCCGAGGATGGCCATCAAGGCACAAGCCCTTGCGGATTTCATTCAGAAAACTACTTGCCGTCCTGTACAAGAATTTTGGATAGCATTCGTGGACGGATCAGTCACGAAGGAGGGGTGTGGGATCGGGGTGTACATCGTCTCTCCAAGCTCGGGGGTATATCAATTTGCTATTAAGTTTACTTGCAGAATGTCCAACAACGAGGCTGAATATGAAGCTTGGTCAGAGCAGCACACATCTTGTCAGAGCTGCGGGCTGAATGTGTCATCATTAGAACTGATTCATAGTTAGTGGCTCAGCAATTCTCAGGGGGCTATCACATTAAAGAAGATCGGATGCGGGCATATCATAATAAGATCAGTGAAATGAAGAAAAAATTCATGGAGTTCAAAATCGAACAGATTTCCCGAGAGAAAAACACCAAGGCAGACTTATTGGCGCGAGTCGCCAGCGCAGTGGAACAGACGTGGAGCGACGAGATTACGCTGCTTTGCGATACCAGAGAAATAGGAACTTCGCAGGTTTTTGCGGTAGAAATTCGGGATGATTGGCGGGCCCCAATCATACACTTTCTTAAGACAGGGGAACGGTTGCACAAAGAATCCAATCAAAGGGCTCGTTACGAGAATTATTGCTTGATTAATGATCAACTCTACAAACGCTCTTTCACCCACCCTCTACTAAAATGCTTATCTCCTGAGGACACTAACTTTGCTTTAAAAGAAATTCATGCAGGTTGTTGTGGTGGACACACGGGATTCAGGGATCTCATACAAAAAATCATCCGGGCGGGGTTCTACTGGCCAACCATCACTAAGGACGCCAGAGAGTTCGTTCGCAAATGTGAGGCTTGTCAACGGTATGCGGGAAAAATCAATGTTCCGGGAGAAATCATGGAAATAATGTATGCTGCGTGCCCATTTGACAAATGGGGCATAGACATCGTTAGAAAATTGCCTACAACACCAAGGGCAAATGTTTTCTCATAGTAGCAGTGGATTACTTCTCCAAGTGGGTGGAAGCTGAGGCTGTGGCGAAGATCGACGAAGTGACAGTGGAGCGATTCATCTGGCGAAATATATGCTGCCGATATGGAGTCCCCAGAATCATCGTGTCAGATAATGGAACCCAATTCACAGGGCAGAGGATTGCCGATTTCTGTGATCGCATGGACATAACACAACAATTCGTGTCAGTGGCTCACCCACAAGCAAATGGGCAAGTGGAGTTGGCGAACAGATCAATTTGCGAAGGGATCAAAAAACGACTGAACCAGAGCAGAGGGAAATGGGTCGAGGAGTTGGACACCGTACTCTGGGCCTATCGTACTAGCCCAAAGACGGCAACTGGCGAGGCACCTTTTACCCTGGTGTATGGATCCAATGCAGTGGTACCAGCGGAAGCTAGATTGGAATCATACCGAATAACAACTTACAACACAGAGCAAAACTCGAAACTCCGCAGAGCAGAGCTCGATCTGGTGGAGGCGCAGAGGGATGAAGCCCAAGTCAAAGCAACGAAATACAAAAGCATCATCAAAGCAGGATACGACAAGAGGGTCAGAGCACGAAAGCTATCTAAGGGCGACCTAGTCCTCAAGAGGGCCGATGCATTGAAACCGGTGGGCAAATTTGAACCTAATTGGGAAGGGCCCTTCATCATCACCGAGGTCCTGGGTGGCGGAGCGTACACTTTGTCGGATCCAGACGACAGAGCTCTCCCCAGACCGTGGAATATCAATACTCTGAAAAAGTTTTATGTGTAATAATTGTTTGACGATATAACAAATTGTAGACCGAATACTCTTTTTCCCACAGAGGTTTTAACGAGGTTCGGGGCCATGATATCAATAAAATCGGATACGTGGTTCTAGCGAATTCCCTGGTGTTGACTAGTTTTACTTTAAGTAATTTCTTTTCCAATTACATACTTTACTTAACATGTTCATGCAGAGCATTGCACATGTCACCAGATGGGGGAGTAGGGTATATACCCACAATTCACAAATTCAATCCAAATTGCTGCTTAGCAAACCAAGGGAAAAGCGAATTGCTGCTTAGCAAGCCAAGGGAGAAACAAATTCAAATTGCTACTTAGCAAGTCAAGGGAAAAACAAACATCAAGGGAGGAGCAGAGGAATCACTTTAATCGTAAGCCACGAAAGTTGGATGCATCCCCCGGATCATCCATGCTCCGTGTAGGGTGTTCTCTTTAATCGTAAGCCGCGAAAGTTGGCTGCATCCCCCGGATCATCCATGCTCCGCGCAGAGGGTTACTATTGAATCGTAAGCCACGAAAGTTGGATGCATCCCCCGGATCATCCATGCTCCGCGCAGAGGGTTACTATTGAATCGTAAGCCGCGAAAGTTGGATGCATCCCCCGGATCATCCATGCTCCGCGCAGAGGGTTACTATTGAATCGTAAGCCACGAAAGTTGGATGCATCCCCCGGATCATCCATGCTCTGCGCAGAGGGTTACTATTTAATCGTAAGCCGTGAAAGTTGGATGCATCCCCCGGATCATCCATGCTCCGCGCAGAGGGTTACTATTTAATCGTAAGCCGCGAAAGTTGGATGCATCCCCCGGATCATCCATGCTCCGCGCAGAGGGTTACTATTTAATCGTAAGCCGCGAAAGTTGGATGCATCCCCCGGATCATCCATGCTCCGCGCAGAGGGTTACTGTTCAATCGTAAGCCGCAAAAGTTGGATGCATCCCCCGGATCATCCATGCTCCGCGCAGAGTGTTCCGGCCTTAAAGGGAAGTAGCAGAGGGATGGCTTAAAGGGAAGCAGCAGAGGGATGGCCTAAAGGGAAGCAGCAGAGGGATGGCTTGAAGTGAAGCAGCAGAGGAATGGCTAGAAGGGAAGCGTCAGAGGAACGCCAAGAACCAAAGTGTCAGAGGAGCACTCGGAGAGGAAAGGGCCAGAGAAATGCGCACCAAGAAGAAGATCAGAGCAGCGGTCCCAACAACTCATTCAGAGGAATCATATTGTCAAGTTAAAATTATCAGTTTGGCCAGAGTCAGAGGAACCATCTAGAGGAATCATCCAGAGGAACCCTACCAGAGGAACCATCCAGAGGGACCATCCAGAGGGACCATCCAGAGGAACCACCCAGAGGCATCGCCCAGGGGGAAGCTGACCAGAGGAATCATAAACACTTCAGCAAAAAATAAAAATCCCACGCTAACACGGATGAAACAAGTGCCACATCTCGAGGTTTCAAAATACAAGTGCACATCAAAGACAAAACAACAACAACAAAACAGTACGAAAGATGAATGGATGCAGAATTAGATCAAAAATTAAAAGGAGAAAGAAGTTACGAAGAAAATGTTGGATTTGTATACTGAAAGCAAGAACGTTTTATGCTTGTATACAATGATTCATGTGTTCACTATTTAATCTCCTATCTGATTGGGTTCATGATTGCATATGTATGTTCTTTATCTCTATATAAGTAGATTATATGGTGTGTTGTAGATCACAGAAGACCATATAATTGGATTAACCTTAAGAGATATAATATGATCACAACCGAAATAACTCTAGGACAAGTTATTGGTTTAGGTTGCAGTTTAGATGGAAGTAGTTTGTCTTGACTACTTATCTATACTGGTACGTTATACGTATTGATAGGACCACAGTGAGATATATTCTTCTATCTGACTTAAGTGAAGAATTAGAGATCTCGGTGACTTTTAAGATCTTAATACTAATAAGATGTCAGATATATATGTTGATTCGTTTATCACTTTGACTTACCATGAGCAAGAGTTATATAGTAACTTGTGTACTCTGTATCTTGGGTGGTAGCGGTCAATATATGATATCTGATTATCTGTATTAGTAATCGTATCCGTATAGGATAATGACATCCCCTTAAGGAGCTCAATAATGTTTATTGCGCTAAACCCTGCAGGTTGATTAAGTTCAGGCGCAATAATAAGGTTTGAGTGGTACTGCTTAAGGATTACAAAGAGATTAATTAATTTAGGCTGTCAGAGCTCTAATTAATTAATGGATGTCGGATATTTTAAATACGAGGATTTAATAAGTCTGAATACAAGCCCCGACTCATCACCGGCAATAAAGTGGTAAGTCAATATTGGTTCTCTAGTGGAATGAACTGATATTTATAAATTAATTATGGTCTGGGCTGACCATTGATAAATTAATTTATTTGAGGCTCATCTTTATTCCTTGTATCTGGTCCCTGGACTGGCCCAATATCTCCTAGCCCAAGTAGGGCTAGAAATCGTTCCCTACTAAAGTTGGCGCCCCCCTCTCTTCTGTATTATATAATACAGCTGTCAGCTCTCAGGAAATACACACTGATAATTATTAGGGTTTGAGAACTGAGAAGGGGCGCAGGAAACGTGGGGATTTCTAGCTTGGGATTTCTCACAGTTCGTTATCCATCCAACGGTGAGACTTGAGCGGGATACAGTCGAGAAGATCAGAATTGGAGTCTTTCGACACGATCATCAACCACCTGTGCATCCGATTTACAAGTAAGTAATCCCTAACACCTATGTGCAGTTGTTAAATTCATAGGAGCATGTTAGGATTAATCGTTGTATGATAAATTAATAATAACCAAGAAACGATCATCGGGCAAAGCGGAACGTTAATTCAGTTTAATATTCCTTCAGAAAATTCACTAACAACTCAAATGCGATCAAACTGTACATTACAGTCAAAGCATAACAAAAACTTTTACAAAGAACAAATATACAAATCTTGACAAAAAGGAGAGGAGATAACAAGAAGCAGTCAAGAGGGAGGAGCAAGGCCAGAGGAGTCAAGAGAAGCAGGGGCTGAGGAAAGCGGAGCCAACGGACCAGTAGGGGCAACAACATCAGAGGCCTCGCCAGAGGGACCTCCTTCTTCGAAGATTGGCAACGTCTCCGAGTCCTTCACCTCTGGCAGACACTGTTCTACATCCAGCAACTTTAACGCATCTTGGGTATATACTGTTTCGTTCTTGTACAGGGCGTAAAGTTGATCCACCGCTGAAAAGAAAGACGCAGGATCCTCAAAGGCGGAGGCCTTAAAGCCAGAAGGCAGAGGGGGCTCCATGCTGAACTGGGAGAATCCTTGGGAACTGGCACCAGGCTGACCCCTCAACTGGTCCACGAACTTCACCAGGGAAGTGCAGAAGGGGGGCCGGTACACCGGAGCAGTGGGCACTGGCTCAGAGCAAACCCCAAAGGCAAACTGGGGAAGGGCCTTCTCCAAGACCGGGTACCACCACCCAGGCTTCTTCGGGGACTCAGCAGTGATGCCCAGTAGCCTGTTCAGATCTTCATCCTTGATGTGGTCCATCAAGGCCCCCATATCCAGAGCAGCGGCCTGCTCCGCTGATGCTCCCTATAACTCCGACGTCTTCATAGCTGTTTCCTTTATCACGTGGGTGAAGATTTGGGAGAACCCCTCAGGTAATCAGGAGTCCTCTGGAAGGTCGCCAGAGTGCCCTCCAACACCAAGTCCAGGAACTGCTGGCTTTGGGGAGAAAGGAAGAACTCCAGGCGCTGATCCCGAGCACCCATCACGTAGCCCCGGTTCTGAGCACCCTCACAGGCCCTCTTCTAGTTGCGCCTGGACTCCCTGTGTTCCTCTGCGTATCTCATCCGAAACCGAACAAGGTTGTCGTAACCTTCCTTCTTGGCCCTCTCCAGCTTAGATGCTAGAGAGGCCTTCTCCACCTCCATCTGGGCAATGTGGGCCTTCAGCGCAGCCACATCTGCTTCAGCCTTGCTGTAGCGCTCCACCATGCCCGCGACCTCCTCGTCGCGCTTCGCCTGCGCCTCTCTTTCTGCCTCCAAGTCTTTCTCCAGTGCACCGTATTCATCGATGCACCGGATTGCCTCTCCGACCCGGGATTCCAGCTGCAGGGAAACAAAGGGAAATATCAGAACAGAGAAATCAAAAGGTTAGTAACAAAACTAATAAGACATGGTAAATAATGCAGAGTACCTGAAGACACAGCTGGCCGAGGTTGTTAGCCAGCGCCGCCCGCTTCATCTTTTTTGACGTTTCCCGATCCTGGGGATGGATATGGAAAAGTAATGTGCGGACGAAATCTCGCCCCTTCAGAGACGAGATTGGCTTGGAGCCAGAAGCCTCTGACGCCCCCGCGGGCAAGGCTAGCACCTTGCCTCCCTCAGCATCCACGGAGGTAGTCCCCGCTTCACCTGCTGGCTCATCTTCCGGGTCCACGAACTTGCTGGCCTTTTGCAGGCTTGCCTTCCTTCGCTTTTTAGCAAGGGCAAGCACATCACTCTTCCGCTTCTTCTGCATGAAGGTGGGAGTCGGGATGTCTTGGACTGTTGCGGGAGTAGGAACATCATCGGAGATGTCCACCACAGGAATGGCGGATCCTCCCTCGACTCTTCCGGAGCCAGAGCCACCAGCCCCCTGGCTGTCAGGGCTGAACAAAGAAAGAACTTCCATGTCCTTCCCCTTGCCCGGGGGTAAACGTTGCACAGGAGTAACCACCCCAGCGGCATCAGACACCATCCGGGAAGTGTCTACCCCGGGATCCGCAGGTTGCCCTGCAATGTCAACTCTGGAGCTGGTACCTCCAGAGCCCTGCCCCCATCGCCAGAAGGACGGTCAGACAAAAGCGTGACTCTGCACTTCTCTCTCCACGACATCCCTGCAAACAAACATAATCTTATTACTAGAATCAAGGTAATAATATTTTATGCATACTTACTAACGTCTAATTTTACCTATAGATCTGCGGGGAAATAAGCCGGTGGTAGCTAAGGCCGAATTATTCTCAGCTAGCTCCTTACAAGGGAGGGGATCCTCCCTATTCAGGGTATTAAGGAAGCCTATTACACCTAAATCAAAATTGCTGGGTTTTTCCAGAGCAGGGGGATTATATTTGGTCCGAGTCTCGTGCCATTGCAGTTCTTGGGCACCATATTGACGCCAAGTGCCCCTGGTGGTTTTCACGAAGCAGTAAAAGGACATAAAGCCCTTGTCATGGGAGTTGAGAGAGTTAAGGAAGGTGGTGGGATAGGTCTTGCGAGCGGCAAAACTGTACAGAGGGTTGCCTTGCCATCTGAGGGATTGAGTTTGGAGAAACAACTTTGTGGTGTCCTGAACACCATGGGCCGTGCAGAGAATGTGGAAGGAAAACAACCTCCGAAGAGCGGAGGGGGCTACTTGATAGAAGGGAATGTGGAAGTGATTACAAACATCCACTAGGAGGGCAGGAGGGGGAAGCCTTAGACCAGCATCTATCTGGGCTCGCCAAATGGCTATTTTATTCATGTGCATTTTAGGGAGGGGCTCTGAAGTCTTAGAATATGGCTCAAATTTTAGGCCCTCAGGACGTTTGCACCTTTCGAACATCTTATGCATATCCGCAATACCTAACCGGGATGCGGGAACAGTCTTGGGCATTTTGGGAGTAGGGGGAGAGATTCGGAGGAGGCTGGGGAATCATGGGGATTGGGAGGACTGGACGGAGCTGAAAGTTCTGGAGGGTGTTGGAAAGGAGGAGAAGGAAGCGGAGAAGCCTGGGAAGAATGAGAGGGAGAGGGAGAGAAGGCAGGTTGGGCGTCGGAAGTAGAAACCATGGCTGGGAAAAAGGAAAAAAGAAAAACCTAGGGTTTTCACGCTCAATTAGAGCACCAACAAAATAAACACTAATCTATACCAAATCAGAGCACCAGGAGAGGGAAACACGCGATTTACCTAAGTTGAAGGTTCTTTAAGGTCGACGGAGGGGACTGAAGCAGAAAGGTCGCAAGGTATACGCCGGAACGGGGGGATGAAGATCGCCGAAAATCGAGAGAACAAGTGAAATTACGCGGAGTGAAAATGAAGAAGATGAATAGTGAAAATTTGAACCGCCTGAGTATAGCGTACGCGGGCAACTACCAACTAGCGGGATGAATGACACGTGGCACTAGGGAAATAATCGACGGTCAAGGATTTTTATGGAGAAACGAAAAGACGCAAAGGTTAAAAAGCAACCTCGAAAGGTGGAAAAGTACACTGCAAAAGGGCGGGTATTTAATGCGAATGACGTCAGCCACGCGGGTGAATACTCTGACGTTACCCTATTCAGAGCAAACTAGTCAGACCAGAGGGGGGAGTAGCTGATGAGGAGTAATATATGCAAAGCAGAGGAATGACCTTTATCAGAGGAACGGACCTCGCCAGAGGAACAGATGTCGTCAGAGAAACGGTCCTCGCCAGAGGAATGGCTCTCGTCAGAGGAATGGCCCTCGCCAGAAAAATCACCAAAGAGCAGAAGAATCGTCCGCCTGGGAGCAAATTTACTATTATGCCCTCGACCACGCGGGGAGCATGTTTTAGAGGCGAAAGTACTATTTTACCCCTAGCATGTAATCTATAAATACCCATGCACACGCACTCTGTAATATACGCTCTCATTACTTTTCAATACTATTGCAACTTATTCTCGTGCTCTCAGCAATTCAATTACTCTCTCTCACTTTTCCGATCAAACACTAGGTATAATTCACGATTCAACGACAATTCACCGATTAATTCCCCACCTGTATATTTATAATTCACCATGACAAATAATATATTTTTTAAATAATACTCCCTCCGTCCGCCAAGATTATGGCAATTTGCTTGGGCACGTGATTTAATAAAATTGGTGATGATTTTGATGTAGTGGAGAAAGGGTCCCACCACTTTATGAGATGAGTGGTTGAGATTGAATTTTGAGTGGTTTTTTTGTAAATAAAGAGTGTTAGTAAGGATAAAATATTAAAGAGGATGGTGGGACCATTGCCATAAAAGGAAAGTGACATAATCTTGGCGGACGCCCAATATAGTAATTATGACATAATCTTGGCGGACAGAGGGAGTATTTTTTTATGTCATCTTAATTCTTAAGTAATACTTGTGTCATCTTAATTAATATCATGTCATTTTTTTAAATTTATAACAAGTTATAAACTTATAAAGTTGACAATCAAAATATTTTTTTAAATTAAATGACTTGTGTTGAAAATTGAAATACAATAAAAGAAAAATAATTCTAACACATTGACAATCAAAATAATGCATAAAAATTGATATCTTTATTGAATTTATTCTATGTACAAAAAAAATATTACGCCCTCCGTTCGCCAAAGGTAGACCACTTTTACTATATTGGGCGTCCGCAAAGAGTATACCACTTTCCTTTTATGGAAATGGTCCCACCACCCACTTTAATCTTTTATCCTTACAAACACTCTTTATTTACAATAAAATCCACCACAAATTCAATCTCAACCACACATCTCATAAAGTGGTGGGACCCTTTCTCCACTACATCAAAATCATCACCAATTTTATTAAATCCCGTGCCCCATCAAAGTAGTCTACTTTTGGCGGACGGAGGGAGTACAAGGATACAAATTACAATCTTCAAAATTGAATAAGTAAACTAGCTAATACTAATTAAATAACTAATTCATTATAATAATTCCGAAAGAGAGTTGTCTAAAATGGGGAAAAAATAATACTCCCTCCGTCCGCCAAGATTATGGCAATTTGCTTGGGCACAGGATTTAATAAAATTAGTGATGATTTTGATGTAGTGGAGAAAGGGTCCTACTACTTTATGAGATGAGTGGTTGAGATTGAATTTTGAGTGGTTTTTTTGTAAATAAAGAGTGTTAGTAAGGATAAAATATTAAAGAGGATGGCGGGACCATTGCCATAAAAGGAAAGTGACATAATCTTGGCGGACGCCCGATATAGTAATTGTGACATAATCTTGGCGGACGGAGGGAGTAATAATTAAGGGCTTGAGCTCAATTTTAATATTTATATTAAAATTGAGTGGTTTACGCGCCCGAACCGCCGGTTCAGGGTCGACAAATGCTTGAACCTAAACCAGCCCTTAACTACCGGCGGTTCGGCCCTGAACCGGCCCGGTGGTCAACGGTCCGGGCTGGAACCGTTGACCACCGGGCCGATTCAGGGTCGAACCGCCTGTTCCGGTTGGCCCTTGGCAGCCCTACACCATAGCCTTTTGTTTCTCCGATTGAGTTATCTCCGAATGCAACTTTTGATCCAGCTTTCTCAACATATTGAGTTAGATATTCTTTGTAGCCCGTCATGTGCTTCGAACAGCCACTATCCAGGTACCATGTTCTGATTGAGGCTTTAACTTCTTCATTCTTTTTGTGTTTCCTGTTTTTGACATGCAAGGAATAGTTAATTTAGGTACATTGTTAGCTCGTGTTCCTTTTGGAACCCATATCTGCTTCAGAACTGGTCTTGGTGCTGATCTCTTGCGTTTTGTCGGTTGTCTGACTGAAGTAGTTGGTGCTTCAGTTGGCACATGAGCAATCTTCTATTGAGCTTTCTTTCTGAGAACCTCACTCTTGTAGAAGCTTTGTCTGGTGAGTAGTTGAGGTCTTCTTTGGTCTGCAGAGTATCTCCTTTGAGATACTTGAATCATTCTTGACTGATGGAGACTTGACTGATGTTGTAGAACATGAGTCATATGATATCCAGTTGCTTGTCGTCGTGATTGGCGTTTGGCTCGTCTAGACCTATCATAGCTTTATCTCCATGGATGTTGTTCTCTTCGGAACTGAGCTGGTTTCAGTTTCTGACTGATGTTGTTGTTCTTCCCCCTGGACTGGTGAGGAAGATTCTTCTTGAGTCCTGATGTTCCTTGCCCAATCTTCGACTGAAATATGCTTTCCAGTCATTTCAGTAAGATGATCTAGTTGGGAGCCTCCTTGACTCGTCTGTAGCTTTGTGGAGGAGGAACATTCGTTCTTGCCATCAGCTTGCGTTTCCGAACTTCATCTATATCATGATCTCTTGATTCTTCTGAGGTGTTATTTTCAGAATCATCATCCACTTCGTTGATCATGGTATTCTTTCCTTTATCTGTTGGAGCAACCTTTCCTCCGATGCTTTCAACGAGGCCTTTTGAAGGAAAATTGGTCATCATGGGAGACTTCATCATGATTTAGCCTATTGATTTCATGAGATGCTCTGTCACATTCTGAAGTAGAAACTCTGAGCTTCTCTTCCAGTCGACTGTTCTCCATGATCAGTTGATCAAGACAAGTTTCATCCGAAAAGTAGATGATTGTCTGATTCTTGGTTCGTTCATAATTGATCTCCTTTTCCATTTTCTGATTTTGCTTGAGGAGATCTTCGAACATTTTCCTTAACTGACAGTGATCAGTCATGAGCTTATCGAACTCGTCAGTCTGATCGGCTGAGCCTTCTCCAAATTCTAAGTGATCTCCTGAAAACACCAGGGAGTTATCAGTATAAGGAGTTTTTGAGTGAGAATTTACCTCTGGGCCGTTCATTCCGTTGTCGTAGCTGTTGTCGGCCACACTTTCGGTTTCATTGGCCATCAGGGCTTGGCTCTCATCATCCGAGCTGGTAGAGTTGAAGTCGGATGATTCTGATGCTTCTTCGGAGGATCCTGCATCGTCAGCAACCATCGCTTTCTTCTTCGCATATTTGCGTTCTTTCTTAGCTTTCAGCTCCTTGCGCTCAGACTGCATCAGTTTAGGGCATTCAGTTCGAAAGTGCCCTTTCTTTTTGCATCCAAAGCATTCCACATCTTTCAAGTCGAAGGCGGTTGATTTTCTTTCTCCGCTTCTGTCAGTGGAATATCTGGACTTGCTTTCTCTTTCCTTTCATTTGTAGTGCTGCTTGTGGAACCTCATGTACTTGTAATTTAGACTCCATTTTGTTGAATCTTTCAGTCAACAAAGCATATTGACTGAAGAAGTCTTCGGGCTTGAGTTTCGTCGGTTCCTTTGTGTGCTTCTTGATTTCTTTTGCTGAAGCTTTCAGTGCTGCTCATTTTGAGGTTGATGGACCATCTTCGTCTGATCCTCCAGTCCTCTTGATTCTAAGATTTCTCTTAATGTCGAACTCATTTCTCTTAATGACTAAATCCAGACTTGTTCTGATGAGCAACTGAATAGATCTGCCAATCTCCTCACGGCAGTGCTCGAAGAATCTTCAGGTTGATTTCTCGTTGAGTGTATTTGTCCTTCGAGATGGATTGAACTTCGTTCAGGATTTGGTTGAAACTGAGTTCCATCTCGTCGACAGAATCATTCTTCAGCATAAGGAAGGAGTCGAACTTCTGACAAGCTATGGACAGTTTGTTCTCCTTTATTTCCTCGGATCTGATGCACATTCTTTCAAGAATGTCCCACATCTCCTTAGCAGTTTTGCACTTGATGATCTTAGTGTCAAGCTCATCTTGGTTCCTTTCTTCTGTGGTGAAGTCTGCCTTCTGCTTGATCTGGACCTCATCGTATGGATCCCGAGCTAAGTCAATAGGAACTCTTTTGACAATTTCGATGATGATGATTGGTCCGTTGGTGATGACTTCCCACATTCGGCAATGCTGAGCGGTGAGGAAGCTTTCAAGCCGAAATTTCCATATGTCGTATTTTCAATACTAAACATAGGTAGAGAGGATATTCTGCTGTGATTAGTCTCCATCAAGAAGAGAGAACAGGTAACAACAAATAAGGCAAATAGCAGGCACAAATTGAAAGAGAAACTTTTCGAGACCTTAAAGAAGGATCTAGTTCAATTAGAACCTAATCAAAATAAAATTGTTCTTGTGAACAACCTGCTCTGATACCAATTGTTAGGTCCGGAGAGTCTCGAATAGGTGTATGGGGGGGGAATACACCTATAGGCTATTTTTGTCAAGATCTCAATACAAAGATCAAAAGCGAAACTACAAACACAAACTCAGACACCTGTTTACTGAAAAGAGTTTTGACCAAACCAGGGTTGACGACTGATACTGAAAGACTCTTCAGTAAGGAGTTATCAGTTAAGTCACAAGAACTTAACTGATGCACGCAAGGCTTCTATCGAGTTTGATAAACAGAGATGTTATAAATCTCACTGACTATCAGAGGACAGATCAGTCAGACTGATAACACACGCAGCGAAAAACTTTTGTTTCGCAATAACCTTTTAGGTTGAGCACGTTGTTAGTCTTAAGTTTCTCTTTGCAATTAATCAGTTTTCAGTTGAAAAGAAAAAGAGCACAAGTAACAAATTAAATACTGAAAGCTATAAATAACATAGAGATTTCTACGTGGTTCGGAAAACACTTCCTACATCCACGGTCGGTTGATCAGACCCACAACTTCACTCTGCAAGTGCTTACGGGTGCACTACAAACCGATGCTCGTGCTTACGGGTGCACAGCAAATCGAAACGTGTGCTTGCGGGTGCACACAACCGAAATAACTGAAGATCCAATCTTCTGTACCAACACACCTTGTTGGATTTCTCACTCCTAGCACGAACTGGCACTAGGACCTCACGGAGACAGAGTACCTTCCTGAACTCCTTCGCAACTCAAACACTCGATTCTATCGGTCGAAGGGAGGTTTGAAATCTTGCCAACTGAACTTCAAAGAACAAGTTCTTTGGAGTTCGTTTGACCTAGGCTTTGGATAATCAAGGTTTGCCTAAGGTTTAAGAGAATTTATGTAATCAGCAGTGACTGATTTTGGCTTTGGGATTCTCTTCTTCGATTCAAGTTTTGAGGAATTTGAGCTTTGGCTGAGAAGCAATTTTGGCAGAGCTTCAGCTTATATTGTTGAATCGGTGAAGATTGAAGTGATCCTCGAGCGCTACTTATAGGAGAAGTCCTGAATAGATCCGTTGGCGGAGAAGATCTTCAAGATTTCTTCCGTTAGAGAGTAATTTGAACTTGGGCTGAGGCTTCAATCTTCGAGGTTCCTTGTTTGGTGAGAACGGCTATGTTGAAGAGCAGGAGATGCGACGTCTCTGATAAAGTAGTCACCAAATAGGAATGACCTCTGCAGAGAAAGAACGATCCTAAGATCTCTGCATATAATGCGGCTGTACTTCTGGAGTATGTGGCTTCCTTTGAACGTTGGAGGTTCTGTCCGAGGAAGAATGTTTAACTGATACTTGACTTTAGTATCAGTCCGCTGATTCCACGTGGCTCGCATTAAGTAATCAGTTCAAGACTGATTCTTCGACTGCTGCTTCAGTCGGTAACTTCAGTCTTCAGTCCTTTGTTCTTCAGTCTTCAGTCTTCAGAACAACAACTAAACTAGAAAAAGAACTCTAACACTTGAGTTCGAGCAGTTCTAGTCTATTACAAATGAAACCTATGGATTTTGGTATCATCAAAACAAGGATTAGGATATTCCATAACGTTGCCAACAGCATTACAGCATAAAATAAGTTTAATAAAAACCCATTAAAGTTCAGTACAGTAATGGATAAGTTCAACAAAATATGGACCAGGTTCGACGAGACTGGAATATAAATAGTTATTTTGAATATAAATCAATCAGCCCTCAGGATTATTATTTTATGATACAACGTTCAATAAACTGAATCAATAAGTTTGTTGCAGATTGTTATGTTGCTCGCCAAGTGGTTTTTCGGTCGTCGTTTCGTGATGGTGTTCGGCCATGGAGGCTCTCGACTTAGCCTTCTATGTGCGTGCAAGAATGGACTACACGATGATGGTTTCTTGGCTCTCCATTACAGTAGGGAGAGAGAGAAACAGAGGTCGTAAATCGGGTTGTACATCGGGAATACGACGTTGGTTGCCCAAGTATGTTGCGGCCGTTGGTTGGGGAGATGGAGATAGTATTTTGACTTTTCGATTCGTGATAGTAGTAGCCTGAAGATGAAGGAACGACTACGTGTTGACGGCTCATGGCCTAGTGGCCGGTCGGCGCAGAAACCAAGCCGGCAAAGGGAGCCTACTTTAGCTCCTGTTCGATTAGTCATTGCAGCATAAAATAAGTTGAATAAAACCCATTAAAGTTCATTACAGTAATGGATAAGTTCAACAAAATATGAACCAGTTTCGACGAGACTGGAATATAAATAATTATTTTGAATATAAATCAATCAACTAGTGACAAAATTATTACCACTGTTACCTTCTCACAATCTCGAGAAGACAGATTCGGCGAATAGAAAAAACGTACCAATATACCTAGGTATGCATTGAAGTGGTTTAAAGATAGAATCTTTAATAATATCTTCCAAATTTGAAAGATTAGATTGGACGAAATCAGTTATATTAGAGATATGGTTAATTGTTAAATGTCTAATCTAACCTTCTTTTAATAAAAACCGCCAGATATGGTATGAGCAATTCCAGCCGTTGGATCTCAAAATTTCAATGGATATGATTGCTTCTTAATTCTCACCATATTTATCATTCTCAATTTGAACCATTGACTATATATATATATATATATATATATATATAGGGAGCGATTATTCAATAAACCACCCTTATTTTAAGAATTACGAACCAGTAAAAATGCATGAATTTTATGTATAACACGCATGAATAAACTGTATAAAGGTACGAATTGCAAAAAATAATTTTTTGCTACCTTTGGGATTCGAACTCAGGACCATGAATTTATCCAACAAGGTGATGAATCAACCGTAGATCTTGATGATCTAAGGGCTGAAAATGGTTCCTAATTTATATTTTAAGAAGCGTTCTTATTTTAGCCTTCCCCTATATATATATATATATATATATATATATATATATATATTATAATATCTACTTCCCTCATAGTATATAGATCTAAATCTAGGTCACACAATGAGACCTCGTGGCTCACTAAAAGCGCGCCATGTGGCAGTAGCCTCCCAAGACCTTCCAAAGCTTTCAAAGGCAAAAAAACACAGAGGGGTAAAATAGTCATTTCGAAAACAATAATTTTTTTTAATTTTTTTTTATCGAAAATTCAATTTTTTTCTCGCGGTCGTCGTCAATATTATGCATATAATTGAACACTAATATGCATAAACATGAATCCAAATATGCATAACATTAGATAGAAATATGTATGAGAAAGTATCAATACACAAACCCGCTGGTGTCAATCGTTGTCGAATAATACTATGCATATTTGTGTGTAACGTTATACATATTTATGTTTTTCTTTATGCATATTCGTGTTGAACTATATGCATAGTACTATGTGACACCGTTAGGTAGCTCTCGCTGCTGGTCACTTGACGGATCATATTTTTTCAGATGGGTCACATACTGATACTTTCTCATGCATATTTATATCAAGCGTCATGTATATTTGTGTTTACCTTTATGCATATTGATTATTGGTGTTCAATTACATGCATAATTTTGACGACGATCGTGGGAAAAAAAATGATTTTTTGGCATTAATTTTTTTTTAAATTTTCGAAAATAGGAATACCCCTGTGTGTATTTTACCTTGTAAACCCTTGAAAGACATCCGCCACGTGTCACTCTCTCCTATCGCGCTACATACACACATGATGTGGTCCTTAGTTATGATCTATGTACTATTATAAGGGGTGAGATCTACATGATCCGCTCCATATATATATATATATATATATATATATATATATATATATGGTCGCATTCAATGGAGACCACTCCCTTAGATAAAGAATAAAGACCAAATTAAGGCCATTCATCTCACTCCAATCAACGGTTCATATAATTTCCTTATTTGATTTTTCATATAATTAAATATTGGTTTATTATATTTATTTAATTCGAAAAGGGCATATATGTCCACTCAAATCCACTAAAATCTGGGATCACGTTGAACAAATCCCGAAAATTCCTCTCTTCCCATTCTAGGACCTGATCCGTCAATGAACACAACAGGTGAATATTAGTATGTTCATTTGTTTTCTTACAAACATATCGACGAACATTAGTATGTTCATTTGTTTTCTTACGAACATATCGACGAACATTAGTATGTTCATTTATTTTTCTACGATCATTAGTATGTTCATTAGTATTTTCTACGAACACTAAGTCGATATGCAGATCTGCAGATCCGCCGGCGGTGCGGCGGTCGCCACCACAAGCGTCCATGTGACCGCCCTGGACAGTCTGGTGAACGTGAACTCCCTCTTCACCATCGCCGTCTTTGTCGGCTGCTCCTTGGCGACGCCGGGGCAGCACAGCCTGGAGAACTTGTAACACCCCATACTTTTATGAGTAGTAGTAGTGTCGAGACACTACAGAGAGTACTACGGTACTGAGATATGAGATTATAATTAAAATGAGATGGAGTAATGATGATAAATAGAGATATTGAGCATTAGAGCTACACTTTTTGATGAGACAAGTTATTCTTCTAGATGGAGATATGAGTCTGATAGAATCAATGATGAGGATAGAGAGTGAGCAGTTTGAGAAAACGAGTTGAGATAGAGATGTTGATTGAATTGAGAAAAGAGCATAATTTATTTTTCCCGATAACGGATACAGAGGTATCTGTGAGATTAATTGTCCTATTGTTAATAAGAACATCTGTTTAAGAAAAGAGTTGAGATAAGTGAGTGAGAAACCCTATAGAAGGGAGAGTCGATCTGAGAGATGATCTAATTGAGAGATGATTGCTGATTGCTTTAATGAGAATTGTATCCGTGTTTATCTGAGATGGTTTGAGTGATTGTCTACGTGACTATTTGTTACGATGATGTGAGTATGATTTATTTCGTGTTATGTTAACACGGATTATTTTCAAGATTTTGGAGAACGAGATTATTTTAAAAATCGGGAAATAGCATACAGCTATTATTATTTTGCATATCAGTATATTATGAGAAATGTTTTACTAAGATATATATAAATAAGTTTATGATGAGATGAGATATTTTAATAGTTTGAGCTATTATATTTTTGATGATGGGACTAGAGAATGAAATACTTTGAGGAAATAAGGATGTATAGAGATGATGGTTGAACATTGATGAGGTTAAAAATATCTTTTCTTTCGATAGTTTGTACCCGAGCTCTACTCGGGAAGCAGAGCTGAAGTTGGGCTATGCTCTGCGCTGACGACATATCTGAAAGCTCTGCTCTGGCTTGCGAGCTCTGCTATGCCAGAGGAGAAGTCTTTCCTCTGCTATGCCAGAGGAGAAGTTAGTCCTCTGCTATGCCAGAGGAGGAGTCATTCCTCTGCTATGCCAGAGGAGGAGTCAGTCCTCTGCTATGCCAGAGGAGAAGTCTTTCCTCTGTTATGCCAGAGGAGAAGCCATTCCTCTGCTATGCCAGAGGCGAAGCCATTCCTCTGACGTGCCAGAGAAATCACCGTTCCTCTGCTAGACAGAGAAATCACCGTTCCTCTGACTTGACAGAGAGATCACCATTCCGCTGTACTGGCGTCGATTCCGCTGGCGAGCATTCCGCTGGCGAGCACTCCGCTGGCGAGCATTCCTCTGGCGTGCATTCCGCTGGCGAGCTTTCAGCTGGCGAGCATTCCATTGGCGAGCTTTCCGCTGGCGAGCTTTCCGCTGGCGAGTTTTTCCTCTGGCGAGTTTCTCTTCTTTGCTCTGCCAAGTGAATTATGTTTTGAGCGGTCTTTGTTTCGACAAGAGAAATCACGATTCCTCTGCTATGACAAAGAAATCATCATTTCTCTGCTCTGCCAGAGAATTCATTTCTCCGCTCTGGTGCGGAACTGACTTTAGAGAGAGAGAGGAGTCAAAGCAAGTGGATAAACTTTGTTAACGGATAAGATATTTTATGCAAGTGGATAATTAAGCATGTGTTATTTATCCAATACTTGATGGCTAAGTAAATGGGGTTAAATAAAACAACTCCTTTCTCTTTCATCCCTCATAACAGACGTCCCTTTCCTCTCTTTTCTCTCTCTTCTCTCTCGACTGTCTTCACCCAACACCTTTGATGAGATAGTAAAAAGCTTCACAAGCTACTTGTATGCCATAACCACCAATTAAATCAAGCTGAAAACACTCTTAAATCCATAGAACAAAAGCTGGGTTGAAGGTTCAAGCTAGGAATCAAGAAGGTGGAATTATACTTTTCTCTACACAATATAAGAGTAAGCTTCTAAACACATGAATCTACTTATATCTAAGCTTCATGAGCATAGATGATTAGAGTATTAAAACAACTCCTAATTCAAGTTGAAGTTCATGAAGAAAGTGAGGATTCGAGTATAAAAATGAGCCTAGGAGATTGTAGTTATGATAGTTGATGGATTAAAATGATGATTAGAGATGATTGATAACGAATATGAGTTCTTGAGTTGATTTTAAGATTTGAGTGGTTATATAAGTTCTTGAGCATGCTATGATGTTAAGTGATGGTTTAGATTGATGGTTAGAAGTGATGAAATGAGTTTTGGTATGAGTTTGTTGTTGAGAGTTATGATGTTATATTCAAATTAGAGATGTTTTTGAGATATATGATTTTTTAGTCCAAATTGGAGAAATTTCGTAGGCCTACTGACCTACTGTGATCGATGATTTGTCAGTGTCTAATAGCTTTGAAGATTTTATAGAAAGTCCCTACAAAGTTGATATTTCAAGCCATTTCAACTTGAGTACTCTGGTAAAATTTCAAGCCATTTCAACTTCGGTTGATATTTCTTTAAAATACAAAACCTAAACTGCACTTTATTACCGAGAATTTCAGAGAACAGGGGAAAGAGTCAATTATTGCAGTAGCTTCCTATGTGATCTAGATTTCCAATTTTTATGGTATCAACCTTATTCTGTTAGCTAGATATCCACCAAAGTTGAGCCCAGTTTGACAACGTTTACTATTTTTAAAAAATGGTAACTTTTGGTTGCACAAAACTGCCAGAAATGGTAGATCGTGGTAAAAACGTCATATCTCTCAAACCACTTGGAGTTTTCGACTCTACTTTTTTTTAATGGAACTAGACTCGAAAATCTTTCTTTTGGTATGAGTCTCGAGTCCAGGAGATGTCGGAGTCAGAACAGGTTAAATTTTGAAGTTGAGTCGGTGCGAAAACAGAGCATGTTTTGTTGATGTTTGATTGTGATTTCTTATGTGCCTTATGTGTTTGTGTTGCCTATGTGTTGGAATGAGATTAGACGAACCTTATATGAGAGATAAATTGAGACTTAGAACCATGATTTTCTTGAAACCTATCCTTGAACTTAAGGATGTGAGATGAGTGGAGAGTTTATATAGAGTTGAGTAAGGAAATAGAATATGAGATAGAGCATGAGTTAAGGCTTGAGAATTTGTCAATGAATTTCTAATCGAGATTCATTTTATGACATGAACTTTCGATGATGATGATCCCTGAAGACACGAGCAGAGCAAGGAAGTAAGTAACTCCACTTTGACGAGAGATTTTGAGTAAGGTCTTCAGGTGGGCATTATTTTGAGTATACAATTTAAGAGCTTTTTCTAAACTGTTTTAAATGATGATAAAATTATGAGATGTTTTGATGTTTTGAGATTATGATGATGTTTGAGAATTATTGACTTGCCAATATTTTTATGATGATGTTGAGCTTGTATGTTTACCCTCTACTGATGAGTTGAGATGAGACGATCGGGTCCTAGGCAGTTGATAGCTATCCTGCCAGGGCTAGTGTACACTGAGGTGACTGTGAGCCGTCTTCGGGTCGGCCGGTCACGGTGCTTGAGAAGGAGGCCTACTTCTCAGTACCTTGATGATGATGAAGAGTTGTAGATGTGGTACATACATGTCGAGTACTTGTCTGCAGACACTTAATTATGATGTTTATGGTTAAAATTGCTTGCACAGGTTCTTTTAAGATATAATTCCTGTGTATTGCTGAAATGTGGCAAGTTCAATTTATAGCTCTATGAGCAGCTTTGTTTCCGGCGATATGTCCACTGAGTATTTATGTACTCACGCCCTGCATATATTTCTAAACGTGCAGGATAAGCGGAGGGGGAGTATGGTGCGGTGCTGGTGGAGAATGTTTCGGGTTGACGTTTTCTTTCTCTATCGTATGTCTGTTTTGTCGATAGAGTTTCGATATGAAGTTATGTTGTATTAAATCAAGCATTTTACTCACGATTATGTGTCTTCATACATATAGTCGGTTCACCTTTTGTTGTCACACTCTGAATATTATGACTCTACATAAAAATAGAGTTACACTTGTTTTGCTTTTCATGTTGAGATTCCCGATATTTATCGAGTTATGACGATGTTGACGGATATACCCTTTTGATGAATTATGATAATCTTTCCTTAGCATGTTTCTTCGTGAGCTTCCGCTGTTGATCTATGTATTCTTTCTATCTTTCCCCTTTCTTTTATTAGTCGTATCGATACTCGGTCCCCGCTATTACTAGTGTCGGAACCGGGCTGCGACAGAACTCCTCCGCCTGCGACGTCGGCAGAGATTGGGGAGGAAGGGAGGGAGGCGAGGGAAGGGGCGGCGACGACGGCTGCCAGATCTGGAAAAGGGAGGTGGCGGCTGTGTGGGAGAGAAAGAGAGTGTGAGTTGGGAGAGAGAGAGAGAGAGAGAGAGAGAGAGAGAGAGAGCATATTTGGGTGTTTACTGTTGTTGCGTGTTCTATGCGAGAAGGAGGGGGGAAGAGAGACGCTGAGATGGAGAAGAAGGCGGCAGCCATAGCGTCGGCGCCGCAACGACTGCTCGTCGGAGAAGAAGGCAGCGGCGACTGCAGATTCAGAGGGAGAGTGAGAAATCGAGAGTCCATTGCTGACATTCAACTTGAAAAGTTTGCTTTAATGTAAATACGAACTTTCAGGAAAATGATTGGAGGGAATAACGAACGTATCTAATGTATCTGGCATGATACCATTCTAAAATTAAAGAGATACGCTATACGTGAATTAAGGTATTAAACATGTATATAGATTAGTAATTGACCATATTATCCTTATACTCTAAAAACGCTTTAATATGAATGGATGAATTGTAGCGGTTAGATCAAGCAAAATCGACGCACAAAATTTGGTCTTTATTCTTTATCTAAGGGAGTGGTCTTCATTGAACTCTCCCCTATATATATATATATATATATATATATATATATAGAGGTTCTAGAGAGAACTACATTATTTGTAAGAACGTGAGAACTATCAAATCTAATGTATCTACTGTAAAAATTAATGCATTCGCTGTTAAAATTAATGCACTCAAAAAAATAAAATAAAAATTGCTTCCTTTAGGATTCGAACCCAGAATCTGCATTTATCTAACAAGATGATGCATCCACCGTGGATCTTGATGATCGAATGGGTGAAAATGGTTCTCCTTTCTTATTTTATTTAGTGGTTCTTTCTTGAACCTATATTTATGTATATAGGGCTATAATAAAAATACTTTTAAGTGTATAAAATAGGAACAAATCATGTCCATTAGATTTTGGTTGATCTTGTGGCCTCAAATTAGCATAATGAGATTTCCTATAATTCACGGTTCACACTGCTGAGGTGAATTGTGTAATTCTGCAATCTCATTATCGGTTATCAAGATTTGATGAATTAATCAAATCTTTATTTCCATATCTTATCATATCTTTCCTTAAACCTTTGAAAACAATTATAACCAAAACATCAATTCTCTTCTCAGTTTCTGTATCATCAAATTTGAAATATTAACGAAAACAAAGCTATCTGCATTAATTCGTAACAAAAGTACTTCCAATTCGTAACATAAATTAAAATTCGTGACAAAAATTAATTCGTGACAAAGGTGCGTCCAATTCGTAACATAAATTAATTCGTAACAGCATTACTTATAATTCGTGATTATATTGAAAATTTCCTAGGTTACATCATTACTTCTAGTTCGAGCATAAATTAAATTCGCAAAGTATTAAATATAACTAGTAACAAAAGTATTTCTAATTCGTGCATAGAATGAATTTTTTTTCATATACATGAAAATAAAATTCGTAATAAAAGTACTCCCTCCGTCCCGCGAGTCTTGACACGTTTGGGTTCGGCACGGGAATTAAGGAGTTGTAGATTAGTGTTTTAAGTGTGTAATTAATAAAGTATAAAATTGATAAAGTAGGAGAGAGAATGTAATAAAAGTGATAAAGTAGGAGAGAGAATATAATAAATGTGATAAAGTAGGAGAGAGAAGGTAATAATTATTGCCAAAAAAGGAAACGTGTCAAGATTCGTGGGACGACCCAAAAAGGAAAACGTGTCAAGATTCGTGGGACGGAGGGAGTACTTTCAATTCATAAATAAATTTTCTTTAGTTCATAACAAAAGTACTTTCAATACGTAACAAAAAAATTCTTTAGTTCATATGCTATTAATGAATACTTTTTTTTTCTTAACACAATGTAGTTGTTTTGCATTAATTGTCAAATATTTGAAAGGATTCGGTGTTATCATGTGAAATTCTCAATGACAATCAGATCAGAATTTTATTTCCATAATAAATAGGAGTCATTTTCGGAACCACATGCTTGGAGAAAAAATGTCAAATATCAAATATCATTTTTACCATTATTCGTTAATTGTTTATAAACTGCACGTTGCTGAGCTACAAATTCGGATGAATCAGAAATACTAAATCACAACCGTAGGATATGAAATATATGTGGTCAAGATTACTTCCTATTTTATATTCTAAGGGGTGTTTTCACTGTAGCCCTCCTATATATATATATATATATATATATATATATATATATATATATATATATATATATATGTATGTATATATATATATATACGAACTAGTTAAAATGTATGAATTATATGTAGAACACATGTGAATTCACTATGTTACTGTTAGGGTTGTAAATTTGGGTACCCGCGGGTACCCTACCCGCAAAATGTGGATACCCGCGGGACAAAATCATCTGAAACCCCCACCCTCACCCGTTCCGCCTACATGTTGCGGGTACCCGAATACTCGCAGCGGGTATGAGGGTACCCTCATTTCCTTCAAGTTCTTGATTGTTTTTAATTTTGCGGATTTTTTGTCCCGCAATGTGTGGGTACCCTCTTTATCCGCGAGTATTTTGTCCTTCATATTAGAAAAAAATTTGAAAATATCTTTTCTATTTCATCGATTATCCATAAAACCTGCGACCAAGAAATAATAATAAAACAACATTCAAACAAGTTCAACAATAAAAAATTATTAATAATTTTTTACTAGGGCTTAGGGAGTTATTTTCATATTTCCTAAAAATTAATTAATAATTATAAAAATTATTTATTTAATTAAAAATTACATGCGGGTACCCGCGGATACCCTGAGGGTACCCGATACCCGCAGTTTTTGGGAAAACAATACCCGCACCCGACCCTCTTCCTTGATTTTGTGGGTATCGGTGGATTATCACCCCTAGTTACTGTATGAATTGCGAAAAATATTTTTTTGCTATCTATCAGATTCGAACTCGGGACCATGGATTCATCCAGCAAGGTGATGAATCAACTGTAAATCTTGATTATTTAAATGCTGAAAATGGTTCTTATTTTATATTATAAGAGGTGTTTTTATTTTCACAAATACTCCTGTGCAACCGGTTGCACCGTGCAACTGATTTTCAGAATGACACTACTTCATTCGGAAAATGACACTTGAACATTTCCAAATGACACTACTTAAACATGCAAATGATACCTGAAGATCTTCAAGTGTCATTTGTATGTTGAAGTAATGTCATTCAGAAACCAGTTGCACGGGAGAGTGCCTCTTTTATTTTAGCCCACCCTAATCAACCGCTTTTTTTTTATAAAATCTGCCTCCAGCAAGACAAGATAGGGGGATGCCAAAAAGCCGTATAGTGCAGGAGCGCTCACATTTTTTGGCTTACTCTTTCACTTGAATTTCAAAAGATGGGGGCTTTTCATTAAGGGAAGGGGGAAGCGACACCTTTTATACTAACTATTTTGTGTACGAATTGACTCTGGTGATGGATCAGGGTTAGAACTTCAAAGGGCTTTTGACGGTTTGATGATGGCGGTGGTGATTGAGCCGGTGCTGAAGTTGCCTGAGTTTGATAAGCCGGTTGAAACTTTTGCTTCTGGCAGAGACCTGAAATATAAAAATATTTCTCCTCATACTAGTTAATTTAATAATTACAAGGATTTTATGTCGTTTGCTTGTGTTTGACTATTTTTAACTAATTATATATATATATATATATATATATGTATATATATATAATATAAAAATATTTTTCGTGCAGTAGGACTAGTTAAAATGATAATTACAAGGATTTTATGCCGTTTGCTTGTGCTGATTATTTTGACTAATTAGAACGCCTAATTTGATTTTATGAATGATTATTGTTAAATTCAAATTTTAATTATCCTCTGAGAATTCGCTGAACATTTCGTCATAGATCCTATTAATGCAAAAAACACTATTTGTGATGATAATGATTATAGATGGTTTAGTTAGATTCTCATCCAAGAGTAAAGATGAAATTGTATTCAAAATTCAAATCTTGAAGGACAAAAATGGGAGAAATTCCGACTGTTCAATTCATCAAAGAAAGCAAAATATTTTAAAAATTTAAAGACACGTGATAACATGAATGGAATGATTCTATGGATTAAGGAGAAAGCTGATGTCCTAATATCAAGATAAAGAAAGTGTTTAGGACAAAAAGACAAAGGGAGTTATCCACCTGCACTTCTTCTTCTTCTTGTCCCTCTCTCACACACACGCACATTATGCTATATAAATATAGCTAGCAATGATGCTCTAATGCTCATCATTACCTTCATCTAAGAACCTCCTCCCTCTTAAACAACAAAACACACATCACACACTTACACACACACACAAATGGCTATGAAGATATGTTTTCTGCTCTCTGTGTACTTTGTCTGTGCTGTTTCAGCCATTGCACCACCTACTCCTCCTTTGGAAGGTATAACTACCATTTCTGCTTGTTTAGTTTTTTTTTTGTCGGTAGTTAACATTAACATTCTGATTCAAGAGAGAGCGATAGATTTGGGCCTATACATTTCTTTTCTAGTTAATAACTTAATACTGACTAATGCACTATAACATCATTTCCACCAGGGCTCCTACCCAATGGGAATTTTGAAGAACAACCATATGCCCAAAACATAAACGAAACAGTGCTCCGAGGTAAGAACGCACTGCCCAAATGGGAAATCAACGGAACGGTGGAGTACATCTCCGGCGGCCCTCAGCCCGGAGGGATGTACTACGCTGTGGCGCACGGCGTCCATGCCATTCGCCTCGGCAGTGGGGCATCCATATCCCAGACGGTCCGCGTGAGGAACGGGTCGCTCTATGCACTCACATTCGGTGCGTCAAGAACCTGCGCACAAGATGAGGTGCTGAGGGTGTCGGTGCCGGGCCAAACGGGAGACCTCCCATTGCAGACGCTCTACAGCAGCAACGGCGGCGACACCTATGCTTGGGGATTTAGGGCCTACTCCAATTCTGTCAATCTCAGTTTCTACAACCCTGGCATGCAAGAAGATCCTGCCTGCGGCCCTCTTTTGGATGCCGTTGCCATCAAGGAGCTTTTCCCTCCAAGGCCCACTTTAGGTAATTCATCCCACCACATGAAATAGTGTTTTCTTGTTCCGGGATCAAGAATAGACGCCGCATGTTACCATTTACTTAAAACGAAAGAATTTACCTGGCTTAATTTATTCCATATCTATAACTTTTGTTGCAGTGAACCTGGTTAAAAACACTGGTTTTGAGGAAGGTCCTCATATCTTGATCAACTCTTCTCACGGCGTCCTCCTCCCGCCAAAACAGGAGGACTGGACCTCCCCCCTTCCCGGCTGGATCATTGTGTCGCTAAAAGCTGTAAAATTCATAGATTCAGAGCATTTCAATGTCCCATATGGAAGAGCTGCAGTAGAACTAGTTGCAGGAAGAGAGAGTGCCATTGCCCAAATCATCAGAACAATCCCCAACAAAACCTACACTCTCTCGTTCGTCATTGGAGATGGCAGGAATGGCTGCCATGGATCCATGATGGTTGAAGCATTTGCTGCTCAAGAGGCAATGAAAGCTGCTTTCAAATCTCAAGGGAAGGGGAATTTCTCGACTTACAGTTTCCAGTTCACAGCAGAAAAGAATAGGACGAGGCTAACTTTCTTCAGCTCCTTCTACCATACCAAAATCAACGATGCTGGAACTCTCTGCGGCCCTGTTCTCGATCAAGTCCGGGTTTTCCCTACTGCCAACATTTGATCAACCTGCATATTCAAGCTACTCCAGACACACAGCTTAGTATAAATTCAATAGAGTTCTAGCAATAGCAATTCAGCTCCCGACAAGACATATCATTGCAAACTTTAATTTGATAAAGTACTAGATTTTCAATGTTCTCTGCATGAATTTATTTACTATTTCTTGAATCACAAGTTAAAATGAGATGTAGTCCCTAGAATAATAACTACTAGCCTGATCGAATAGATCCAATTATGCTATGCAATGAATAGCAAGTCAAACTCCCAACAGGATCAAATTCCTTGGCAACCTATGCCTACGAGGATTTCCTTCTAAACAAAACAAAAACCAAGGGAAAACAAATCACATATGAATTTAAAAACCATCTACATAATCTTAGGTGAAGAACCACATGGGAAAAGAATATAAATACAAATCAACCTGGCTGATTGTCATATGTTAGAAACAAAATAGAACATAGAAGTTGAATTCAGTCACCATTAAGATTCTATTCTACATCTTGGCCAAAGCTTGCAGGGACTGATATATTTTCCTCCTTTATTTCATTTTTTCTTTCAGTTTATACATTATCTATTGCTCCATTGGAACTTAGCAAAATACATCACTTGTCAGTTCTTGAAACTTAGGTCTTCAAATAAATACTCCGCCTTTAAGTCTGTGAAAAACATATGATACCAAATCCAATGTCCTGTATCTGTCTTCCAAAACTTCCAGGGGGAAAATAACAGATGGTGCGATCGGAATGCGCACAGAAAATTGAAACTTCTATTTGTGAAAATCCGAGCATCTTCATTTGCCTTCGTCCAAAATACCAACTAGGCATTTCTCCAATAAAAACTCTGCATTAACCCAAGCATGATATTTATCTGAATAAAAGCATCAGGATAACAAACATCACCAGCTCCGTGCATATTAATTTATGTACTAGTGCTAAAGTAATAGTAAATTCAGCATATTTGACAAGAGGATACTGAATAAAGACGTGCAATCTTTTCCAACGGCCTTCATCAGGATATCCAAACCTAGCAGCAGAAATGCATGGGAAAGTTAGTGCAAAATGAAATGGATAGAATCACATCAATTTTTCTATTAGCAACAAAGATTCTTCAATATAGATTTTGAGAGTAAAGAATGTAGTCAGCAAATGTAAAGCAAAAAAATTAAGTCCCAAAACCATCATCTAAGGCAGATCTATATGAAATCAAACCACTCAAACTCAAATTAGAGGCTTTAGGCTCACACAAGAAAGTAGGTGGATGGCGTCCAGTTTCCTAATAATGCACAAGAGCACTATAGCTCCATCGATTAAAGCACGGGCATAAAATCTCACAAGGTAATGAATTGAGGAAGATATGTGCTGTCCAGTTGCATTTGATTATCTTGTCTGATACTAGTCCAAGTGAGACAAAAAAGGATATGATTACCTCAGGTAGAAAACAGAGATCTCCAAATAGGGAAACATCAACCATGAGCCCACATACTTACAATTGATCAAGGATAGATTAATTGATAAGAGTTGCAAAAATATTCACAACGACTCAAAGGACACAATTATGTCTGAGATACTTCTACTTAAACTGAATGCATAAAAAGGATGAGAGGGAGGAGATTCGGAAGCAACACATATGTATTTATAGACACTAGCGCAAAAATATGTGAATGAGACTGATAGAGCAAACTGCAAATCTATAACAGTTTCTCGATTGCTTTTTATTTTCTTCACTATCTCTCACCACAAAAATAATGCTGATGTGTCTACTATAGTATAATTAAATAGGTGACGAGAACAAGATACCAGAAGTTCTATATAGAACTATATGAAGTCTCCAGCCAATAATAACACTTACGATGGTAATTAGCATGCCTTATTTAGAGCAAGAGGCAATACCAATTATGAGGTCAATGGGAACCAATTAATGATGAACTTCTACAAAATAGATCCAGATTTAAACATCAGAATTAAGTTAAAATTACAATGCAATAGCCTAAGAGTTTACGATTACTCTGTTTTACTTATAACTAAGGTTCATCATCTCTTACCTTTTTCATCCTACGAATTGAAATAGACAACACACTTCTAGAAATATTAGAGAAATTCAAAGAAGCAATGACAGCAACCATGAACAACAAGGTAATACAAAGTAGATAAACCCCAAATCCGGCAAAACTAAGTCAAGAATTTAATCCCTACCTCCAGGATGGAACTTCAAATACGGTGCAATATTGTAGACACGACCTTTTAGAACAGTCCACATGGAGCCTTCAGACTGATGTTGTTTAACTTCATTTAGTGATATGAGTCTCTTATTTGACTGTCCCTTCAATCCTGAGACAAAGACAAAATTAACACAGAAGAACTCATTGCTGAACTAAATGAAGTAGAAATGATACAAACACAATGTGCTTGGGAGTTAAATATGTCATGCCAAGATGCTATTAATAAGCAAACTGCACTAATGCAAACAAACATATTCCCAATGACACATTATTTGCCAATATATTTAACATATGAAAGGAAGATTTTGACTATGCTCGGCCCACAAGTGGCAGACACAAGACACAACAGCTGTATGGCTCAAGGTAAAATGCTTTATGGCAGTTTCTTTGACATCCTGATCAAAAGAGTAGAGGAAATAAACTCACATGTGAAACATGTCTAATTAGAATTATCATATATCAAGTAGGAATCAGGTGACCAGAAAAAGTAACCCATCCTAAACTAAGAAGATATCGGGACCATCATTGTCTTGCAGATCAGAAATGATCCCACACTAGTTCAATAAGTTACTATCTCTCTCAAAATATGGTTGAGTGAGGATGATTCTGGCTACCAGTGATTAACAAGTGAATGGTGATGGAGTAATCAACAAACAGAATTCTATAACATTATCACTTGGACAAGGAATAATCATCACATAACTATTCCAGCCTATAATGCCTAGTATATTGGCAATATTGCGTTGGAAATTTTTGATACCTGAATTCCTACAAGGTAATACACACCTTAAGAGAAGTACCAGGAAACAAAGGCACAAGCCGAATGTCAATACAGAAGCCCGAGATTGCATTGGAAAATATCAAGAAACCTTTAACATCTTAACCACCACCAACAATCCAGCACAGCATCACCCTTCTGTTAGGGGTGGGTTTTGGCATGCTTTGACAATATAGGGGTTGATTAATGGATATGTTACATCATACATTCATTCGCTAGTGATTATTGACCTACTTAGATGAGACTTCACCAGAGTAAAAGCAGTCACTAAAACATAGTCAACATTTGCAAAGAAAATTCTTTAAGACACAGAAAACTCGATCAAATTTCCACACAAGGGTAACCAACCTGCCAAGTCGGGGTGTGTTCTGGTAAGCTTAAGCCAGTCCATCTGACTATATCCCTTCTCAAAAGGAACCTTAGTACGGGTTGCAGGCTGCTTTGGAGGAGCCTTCAGTGCCACTGAAGCCTTAGCTGAACTTCCAGAACCCTCTTGTATTGGTTGTTTGGGCCGTTGGTCTACTGCTCCACGAGTTGACGCATCAATCACATTAAAAGAGAGAGAGCCAACAGTTTCCTGCTTCTGCGAGGAAGCATTCACTTTCCATATGGTACCACCACTATTCTGCTTACTACTCCTATCAGCTGTATTCCCATTGCTATCATCTATATGAATCTGACTAACAGCATCAATAGCTTTGTCAGTTGCAGCACCATCCAGAGGTGGTCCAGCCTAATAACATCGAATCTTCAAATTCTCAGAAACAAGAATCACAGGTATGACCAATACACACACACACACGCGCGACATATGTGCGATCATGAAACTCGATTTAGGGAAAAGCTCCATTAATAAGAGCAGGCCCAAATTTTGGAACTAAACTATCAAAATTGTTCAGAAACGAATTAAGTGCTTACAGGACAAAAGGTGAAATCATCGTCATCAGCCATTCTCCCAAAATATGATCTTAAGCGGACGAAAATGTTAATATTTGCCTCTGCACAATGATTCCATCACAATAAATTAGGTAGCCATTGAACATAAGCAATAAAAAATCCATAGCAACAAACTGCAAATCCCTCACATGATCAAGAAATTCCGTTCCATTTATGATTTATCTACAACATAGGCATTCAACTATATCAAGTTAAGAAACTTGAAATCCTTATTCACCCACTATTACTCTTTTTATCTCAAATACATATATTTCCGTTAATTTTCGTGTTAATTATTTTTCGTCAATATTAATGAATATTTATCCAGCAAATAAGAGTAGATTGAAAGAATGCAAAAAAAAAAAAAAAAAAAACCAAAAACTTATGCCTTCAAAAAAAAAAAAAAACCAAAAACTTACATTCAGAAAATCACAGAGGGTGTGTAGGCGCAGAGAGAGAGAGAGAGCGTAGTCTTATTGGAGACGATCTTGCAGTAGGTGGAATTTCCGGTCTTCGATGGGGAAAATTCTCTTTTGTTGGTCGTCATTCGATGATTTATTTATTGAGATTTTGTTGCTCCAGTTATAAGAATATTCAAATTATATTTTTATTTTTCTTTAAAATATACTAATATTTCATTTGTCCTTATATTTATGCATATGTTTCTTTTTTTTTTTGGTACGATTCTCAAATTTATGTATATTCTAATTTTTAGATATTATTTTATATACAATTTTCATAATTTTATCATTTTAAATTACATTATTTTATTCATAATCTATTTAACAATAGAGGTGGTCTCCTGTACACTCGGGTGTACCGTACATTCGGATTGTACCCGACCCAAATCCTGACCCAATTGGACTATCCTAACCCATTTTTTCTTGAAACAACACTAACACTAACACTAAGACGAAATAACACTAACACTAACACGATCTTGAAATGACACTATTTTGTTTTACAAATGACGAAAATGACAATAACACTAACACTACATGTAAATGACACTAACACTATATCGAAATAACACAACACTTGACATTCGGGTAGGATAGTCCAGCTGGATCGGATCCGTGTCAGGATTCGGGTCAGGTACAACCCGGGTGTACCGTACACCCGGTGTACGCAAGTATTTATGTAAACAATATCGTTAGAACATCTCCAATTGGGGCTCTATAAAAGGCTCTAATTGGTGATCCCACATTCGAGTCTCATCTCCAATGCATTGACTCTATGAAGCGCTTTTTTTTTTTAAATAAACACCCGAGGGATGAGGGGTTAGGTAGGCAGACTCCCAACTTGTGAATAAACTTCAACCAATAACCCATACACGACGCTACCCAAAAGTGACAACGCCCAACTGAGACCAAAGGGAAAAGCAGAAACCAGACAAATCAGAACCAAACATAGATGTAGCCCAAAAGTGACTACATTCCGAAGACAACAGAAACAAAATCAAGAAGGAACAAATCACACGGAAACTAACTATCAACATGATATCTGAATCTAAAGTTAGGATAACCAAGTTTATCCATCCTAACCAGCGTAAGGAAATAACGAGGAACGACACAGAATTGAACATAGTCAACGCCTGAACCTGATGCCCTCCCCTAGCGGAAGACCCTCGAGCAGAGCAGCTAACTCAGCCTCAAAACTGGAGGTGGCTGCACAAGAAGTGTAGAAAGCAAGAAGGAGAGAGCCAGTATGATCACGAGCCACTCTTCCACCCGCACCGCGATGCGCCTGTGAGTCGTAAGATCCATCAGTGTTCAACTTCACCCAAGTAGACTCCGAGGGTCCCATCGCACCATGGTGGAGCGAAGCGTCCTCCTCACAGGGGGAGCTAGTGGCATGAAATCGACCGGAGGAGCGCATCCCTGGCAATTAGAATCGGTTAGTGTGCCGCCGCCACAAGGAGACGAAGATGGTGGGTTTATTTATTAAATTGAGATTTATTAAAAAAAGAAAAGGAAAAAGCATCCCTTGAAAGCACAAAGACGCAGACTAACGGCACAAAACTTGAAAAGAGAAGGAAAAACAAAGAACTTAAAACTGAAACTCAGGAAAATCCTCCAAATCACGTGAAAAGCACGAAAAAGAATAGCCTTGTGTTTACAGCTATTCCTTTTCATCCAAAGAAACCACATAATCAAACAAAGAACCAGAAAAATAAATGCCTCTTGGCCTCCCAAGGGAAGGCGCGCCGCCAGTGACTAATCTATGTGCAATATCAGTGCTCGTGTGAAGAGGTGTATGAACAGAAGGAAACCAAGAGTCGAAATGAGCCCAGACAATCAAAGCAGCCTCACTCCATAGGAACACATGCAAACAAGACTCAGTCTGAGGAGACAAACAACATTGACACATGGAGGCAAGAGAAATGCCCCACGACTAGAGACGGGAATCAACATGAAGATGACCAAACAACAGACACCACACGATAACAGAAATGGTGGGAGTAAGACAATCACTCCAAATATCAGCAAATAAAGTCTGCTTGGGTAGCTGTCTCCGGACAAGATCCCAAGCAGAGGAAGTCGAGAACTCACCGTAGCTGGTCAAATCCCAACACATCACATCCTCCGTACCCATAACAATCGGCGTTTGACTCATAGCATCAATAAAATCAACGTGAATACCATGCACGTCAAACAAGTATCATCTGGAGCAAAGTCATGCCAAAAATCACAAACATGAGGAAAAGTGTGACCATTTCCAAAATGACTATATGAGCTCAAGGGGCGGTCCCCGAACCATATGTCATCCCAGAAACTGATCCTACCGTTCTCAATGGACCACATAATATGACAATGAGCATACTCAAAACTGTGCATCATACAACGCCAAATAAGACTCACATGCACAATATAATGCGAGCGCTAAGGAAAGCGGCCATTACAATACTTGGCCCACATATATCTCGCCCAAAGAGACTCCCTAGCCTGAAAGTGCCACCACAACTTAAAGCTGAAGGCACGCACTAACTCAGAAAAACGGCGAATGCCGAAACTGTTGGATTTGTATATTGAAAGCAAGAACTTTTATGCTTGTATACAATGATTCCTAAGTTCACTATCTTATCTCCGATCTGAATTATCCATAATTGTATATGTATGTCCAATTATCTCTATATAAGTAGATTATATGGTGTGTTGTAGATCACAGAAGACCATATAATTGGAATATTCTTATGAGATATAAAATTGATCACAGTCGAGACGACTCTGGACGAGTTGTTGTTTTAGACTACAATATAGATGGAAGTAGTTTGTCTATACTGGTACGTGTAAACGTATTGATAGGATTACAATGAGATGTATTCTTCTATCTGATCTAGGTGAACAATATATCAAGATCTCGATGACTTAACGGGACCTAAATCCTACTAAGATTTCAGGTGTATATATAAATTTGTGTAACACTTTGATTTACTATGGGTGAGAGTTACGTATTAACTTGAGTACTCTGTGTCTTGGGTGATGACAATTTATATATAACATTTGGTAATCTGTATTAGGAGACCGTATTCGGTATATGATGATAACATCCCCTTAAGGAGCTCAAAAGGTTTATTGCACTAAACCATGCAGGTTGATTAAGTTCAGATGCAATAATATGGTTGAGTGGTACTACTTAAGGATTAATAAGAAATTAATTAATATAAGCTATCAGAAGCTTTAATTAATTCATGGATGTTGGATATCTTAAATACGGGGGTTCTATAAGTCTAAATACAAGCCCCGACTCATCATCGACAATAAAGGGGTAAATCAATATTGATTCTCTAGTAGAATGAATTAATATTTATGAATTAATTATGATCTGGGCTGATCATAACAATTAATTCATTTGAGGCCCATCTATATTCCTTGTACTTGATCCCTGGGCTGACCCAAAGATTCCTGAGCCCAGTAGGAGAAAAATAGTCCAACTCATAAGTCTGGCCCATATCCTTTATTTATAATTATAAATTCACAGCAGCTCTCAGAACATAATAGACCAGACGTCGTAATTTCATATTACGAAATTAGGTTTTTTGTTAGAGTTGAGAGGCACCTGTTGAGTGGGTGTTTTCTCCAGGGAATCCTCGAAGATCATCGCCCATCCGACGTTGGGGATTGAGCGGGATACAGTCCAAAAGATCAAAGCTAGAGTCAGATTTTCGTAAAAAATCAACTTCTGGCATTCTCCGAAGAACGACCTTAACTTCCTCTACATAAATCTGATTGAGGCGAAACAGGCGGCCACAGAAAGCTCTTTTGAAGAGGAAGAAGTCGTATTTCTTGGAAAAATACTATTGGAGATTTTTTTAGGGGTCAAAAAGTTTGTTAAAGTATTCTATCCTGTTGAGCAATTAATTGATGAATTCTTAGGAATTCTTCAGGTATTTCTGAACTCCTCTGTGCAGTAATTAAATTAATAGGAGCATGCTAGGTTTAATCGATGTATGGTGAATTTAGATAATCCAAGAGACATCCTCGGGCATATCGAGTATTATTTAAGTTTAATATTCCTACAATTGGTAATTTTTTTTATCTACTGTTGTTCTTCGTGGCTTGTTGATTCGTGAGGTACGTCGTTTTTGACGTTGTAATCGTTTTTCACCACGAGAAAATCAGTGGTTAGATTAGAATTTCAAATTGTATTTGTTTTTTGGTTATTATCTGTAATTGTGAAGAACGAGACGAAGAACAAGGCAACACAAAGAACAATGCCCGTTCAGTTTTTTCGTTGGTCGCCCGACACCAAGACCACCGTCCGGCGAAGCACTGCCACGTCCGGGTGAAGGACAACTGCGTCCAGTGTGACAGAGCAAGCCTCGGATTTGTTTCCAAGCATGTTAAGGCGATGCGCTGTCGGGCTATGGCTGCGGTCTCTCTTGGCGTCGGTGGTTGGGGGCCTTCCGGCGTTCCTTACCGGCTCAACTGCCAGAGGTCTATGTGGTGTGCAGACGTGCATCGTGTTGTGTCATTTTCACTCGGTGGAAGTTTTAGCGGCGTGCGGACGGTGGGTATGGCGACAGAGGCAGCGCCGCACTAAGAGGGGAAAAGCAGAGCATTGCACTGCGAATTCCGGGACCGGCGCACGGTTTGGTGCGACCGTATTTTTTGTGCGGCGGCGCTGCGATGCTGTTGTTGAGCAGAGGCTCGCCGAAGTAGGTGGCCTGGCTGAAAGGGTGTACAGGGCGGGAGGTGGACGGCGAGCTCAGGCTGCGGCGGCGCCGCTAAGGGCGACGCAAACCCTAGGCGGTGGAAGAGCTGCAGAAACCCTAGCCGCAAAGCCTAATTTTGACCGAGTCAGCGCGGGTCAACGGATCTGGGTCTGGGCATCTGAGCCGGATCTGGGCTGTTGGATGCGGGCCTGGGCGCTGGCAGCCTGTCTGGGCCGAGTTGTTGGGCCTGTGCGCCCCCTTCGAGCTCAAAAAGCTGTGTTTGGGTGGTTTGGGCTCTTTTTGGCGAGATTTGGGGCCCAATTTTGAGTTTTAGACTTTTTAACCTAGTTTTATTTATGGGTAATTATATTCATAGCCCCCAATTTACTCACTATAGCCTCTTATTTTTTAAAAATAATAAATTTACTATATTACCCTTATAACCCCCAAATTAAAGATTACATGAAAAATTCATTGACTCTGCATTTTTTCATACTTCGGAGTTCAGACATGTAACAATTTTGTTTCTTCTAATATGTTCAGCCAAGTCAAGTGATTTTAACAAAGATTCAAATTTTTGCTACAATTTTACACCAATGGTAAGAAATGAGAGAGAAAATGTGAGAAATTAAATGAGCAACTATGTCGACGAACAAAGAATTAGAGAAACTCGGAGAACAACAACCAGAGATAATTAGGGCTGGTAATCGATCCGGTTCGGTTATAACCGAACCGGTTTACCGGTTAACCGGAACCGATTAACGGCCTAAATGATAACCGAAAACCGAACCGGTTTACAATTCGGTTAACCGATTAACCGGTCCGGTGATAACCGAAAACCGAACCGGTTTACAATTCGGTTAACCGATTAACCGGTCCGGTTAATCGGTTAACCAAATTAACCGGTTAATTCGGTTGTTTTCAATTTTCGCTCAAAAAACCAAAGGCTGCCGAAGACCATGGAGTGATACTACTCTTTCACTTGTCTGAACAAATGCAAAATCACAAACTCAAAGGCCCAGACTAACCACAATCTATGATTCATGAACAAGCACTCATTTCATAATTGATTTCATAACTGAAATGGTCACAAATGAAGACAAAAATTTATCACCTAACTCAGGAGCAAACACCCAAAAAAAATTGACAGCAGGTGACCAACGAGATGCTAAAGATAAAAAAAATGCTTCCATCCAAACTTACATCGGAACTGATTTAGTCGACAACTGCTATAGGTAATTAAATAATGGCAGATCCCATTCTACCTACCTAAGTCCGAGAATCCACTGCGTCTGAGAGTGAGGGCGGGGTCAGGCGCGGCGTAGAGCGGCGCAGATACTATATATATCAATAATACGAGTGTTCTGTACCGGTGACCATTCGAAAAGAATTTCAAGATTAAGCGTGCTTAACTTAGAGCACAACTAAGATGGGTGACCGATTGGGAAGTTCGTCTAAATTATGCAATACTGTATAAATACGAAAATAAATTGTGAATATACAATAAAATAAATAAATACCAACTCCGGCGTGTGCGCCACCGCCGTCCGGTGGAAATTACCGACGGCGGTGGCGCCACCGCTAATTAGTGACGGCCTTTGCCGACAGTAATTTTCCGGCAACTCTCCGCCGTTCAACGGACGGATTTATATCAGGGTTCGAACCCCATAAACCTCAAACGTTCAATAAAATTATTTGTACGAACGTTTAACGTTCAACGAGAATTACTGACATGCATGTTCAATGTTCTCTCTTCCTTGAATATTTGATGTTCTCCATTGAACCAACCCTATATAGGGTTGGGTTCTACAAGAAAATGAGCTTATACAAGAAAGGGAGAAACATTGAACATGTCAGTAATGTGGTTGAACATACCAATAATTTTATTGAACGTTTGGGGTTTTTACTTTTTAGGGTTCGAAACCTCAATACGTTCAACACAATTACCGATACGTTCATAAAAAATCTGGATGCGAAATTTAAACTTAATTATTGACCGTTCGATAGATCATGATCAATGGCTGAAATTATTTCTCATTTCTTTGCAAATATTTATTTTTCTATTGAACTTCCTCCTATATAGTATATATTGTTTAAATAATATTAGGTGAGATGATGGAGTTGAATTAACTTTGACGGGTTCCATGAAAGAAGAAGCAGAAATATAAACAATAGAGAAGAAGACATGATATCGAAATCACTTATTCTTAGACATGGTCGAAGATATACACATGCGGTAATTTATTAGGAAGCAAGATCGTATAGCCGATGGGCTAAACTCTTTCACTGTGACTCGTGCATTTATTATAGATGGATATATAGAGAGTGTTCAACGGGGGCAGATGCAGGGGCCCATTCCGCACTTGGACGTCACAGTGCACAAATTCCGATTCATAGGAAACGGCAGTTTCATCATCTTCTCCCACACTGCGCTGCACCGGCAATTATCCGAGCTCAGCTGCCTCAGCTCCTCGCAGCACTCCTCCAGGTATTTCTCCTCCGCGGCCACGCGGCTCCTCAGGAACGCGCCGCCGTAGGGCTCGCTCATCGCCCACTTAATGCAGCTCTTCATAGCCACCTCCGACTCGCACTGCTCGGCCTTGAAGGCGGAGGCGCTGGCCACGGTCACCGCGGCGAAGAAGAGGAGAGTGAGAGCTGTCAGCTTGGCCATTTGGTAAGTGGTGATATATCTAACAAGATGCTTGCTGTGTGGATGATGGTAGTGAGGAAGTGGGAATGGATAGCGCCGTATTTATAGAGGATTTAAGCGATTTGACTGGCTGCCATTTTATGCATGTGTTAATTATGTGATCACATTTTATAAATGAGCTGCCATTTTATGCATGTGTTAATTATGTGATCACATTTTATAAATGGGCTGCCAGTTTATGCATGTGTTAATTATGTGATCACATTTTATAAATGGGTGTGCATTGACGTTGGTCGGTTTAATTTCTCTACGTTTTATTTATAATACATTATTCTATTCATAATTCCTTCCATGTGATGAATTGGTAAAACGAAGAAAGACAAAACCCCATCCATGTTGATGAAAGATATATATGACCTAGATTAGTATATATTGGAAATATTCTGATCAATTTTAATTAATTAGTAAATAATTAAATTATTAAATTAATTAATGGGAGATAAAAGAAAAATCCAACCTATTTATCTAAGATAATAGGCGGCTATTACTCCTATAAAAATGGGAATAGATTTCTTTTGTCAGACATTTGAAATCACATAAACACAAGAGAGAGAAAATACTTATTAAAGAATTCAATCGGAGATTTTCTAACTTTCGAAGATTGAATTGTGCACTGAAGAGCTGGTATTGTTTTTGCATAGGATCTGCAATATATGTAGATACCATAGTTGTAGATTCAACTGCAGTAATTTCTACAGGATTATTTGCTACGTAGTAGGTAATTTATTTTAACTATTTTAATTATTTATGTGTTTATAATCTCTACATACTAATTATTTATATCTCTAGATCATATTCTTCACATTATTTATGCTACCTATTATTAGATGATGTCAAATATTTTCAACAGTGATATTAGAGCTCGGGGCTCGATATATAATTGTCTTCGTGTTCTTATTACATTGAGCTAGAAAGATGTGATGAAGACAGAACTCCATTCATGTTGAATCAAACTATTACATTGAGCTAGAAAGATAAAACCCGCATTATTACGCATGGCATGAGCTAGCTCTAGCTTATTTATAGGCGAGAGTTTAAGGTAGTTTACTCGTATTAGGTTATAGGGTTTACAATGAAAGATATTATAGACTATATATAGATTAGAGTATATTTGATATATTTTAATAAGCTTTAATTAATTAGTAAATAGTTAGATTATTGAATTAATTAATTGAACACAAAAGAAAAATTCCGTCTATTAACCTAGGATTACAAATGTGTATTATAGGAATATATTTCTCTGTCCGATATACGTAATATTATAAAAACACAAGAGATAAAATACTTAGAGCAACACTATTGAATTCAATTGGAAATTTGAATTATGCACCAGGAATTATTCCTACATCGAATCTGCATTATACGTGGATAGCTTAGTAATTGATTCAATTGCAGAATTGCTACAAGAATTGCTATAGAATTGTTAGCTACACAACAAATCACTTGTAAATCTAGATCTTATCTTAGATTATATTTTTCGTTGCGTATCAATAGATGATGTCAAGAATTTCTAACAATGGTAGCAGAGCCCGGGGGCTGATTTATATAATTGTTTTTTGTTTTAATTAATTATGGGTAAATTAAATTTGATTTAGAAATCTAATTTTGGAAATTAACGATTTTGAATTGGAATAAAAATTTATTAAAGGCGATAGGTGGCTCGGGGCTAGCCGGTGTGCTGGTGAAAGCGATCCGTTGAGTGAGCCCCTTGAATTCCTATCTTTTGCATGGTCGAAAGAGTTTGGGAGTGAAAGAGAGTTTCTTGATATCTGCTGTAACCTTGGAGGTGTTATAAGAGCATCAACAGGGCTCGGAAAAAGGCTCGAGCCCCCTGCTCCGCGCCCTCCACCATTGCCGCACCGAGGGTGCGTGAGCCCGCCTCCCCTCTTCGCATCGGGCTCAAACTGGGAAAAGGATGGGCGTGTCTCCAGCACCGCCCAATCAGAAAATTCGCCGCAATTAAAATAAATAAATAAATAAATAAAAATTAGTTTTTTAATGTTGGAATTGTATCGTTGAAGGAGGCAGCCGTTGCTCAACGGATGCTTTCAATTTTTTTTTATTATTTCAATTTTCCTTTATATATATCCCTCATTCACTTCTTCATTCATATCTCTCATTCACTTCTCTCTAATCATTTTCTAAAAAAAATGTCATCATCCAACAATTCTTCAAATCATTCTTCCACCAATTCTTCATCTGACAAAGAAGTTCCAAACACACAACTTTCTCCTCTTCCCGATCCTATGCAAATCCCGAAGGATTTTTTATAAGTCTTGCTGCAAATTTCATGCAAGTGGCGAGTTCATATCAATTCGATCCTCCTCCACTACCGAAGAAGAAGCGTAAAGTTATTCTCCGTGATCGTGAAGGTGGTGGCGAGCGCCTTCGGGATTATTTTGCTCCCGATGCAGTTTATCGGCCACAATTATCTAAATTAATGTAATTTTTCATTACTTTTTATTTTTTTAAATTTAATGTAATGTTTGATTTTTAATTTAATGAATTTTAAGTTGTTAAATTTAATGTTAATTTTAATTAAAAACAACAATAAAATTAAATAGAATATGAAAATACAAATTAGAGAGCCAAGGGGTGGGCTCTCCTATTGTGGAGAGTGGGCTCTTAAATGGTAGGGACCATATTTAAGAGCCCACCTTAGCTCTCAATTGTGGATGCTCCAATGTGCAGATTAGAAATGTAGAAACTTGGCTGAAGTGGGGCTATCAATTGGAGATCATGGTTGATGGAAAGGAGTTTTAATGGTTATGATGTGTTCTTGGCCAATTAAAATCCTTATGGAATAAGAATTTGATCTGTAAAATTTCTTCAGAGTTTTACTAAATAAATATCTAGTAGTCTATGTTCGAATGCTCAACTTGAATACATATGTAATTCATAAAAATTTAAATAACTTAAAATTTACAAAAGATTTGTAAATCATTTTAGTTGGAATTAAAAATAAATTCGTTTTTATTTCTTCGGCGTAAATCATCTTAATCTAACTTCAAAATTTCTCTAAACTTAGTAAAAAAGGAACATGGTATTACACTTTTTTAAAAATATTTTTGTATTAATTTTAATATAACTTTGTAGATGAATAAGTAGTATATATATATAAAAAGTATAATTTCAAATATTATTTTTTATTTATATTTGTGTATTAGTATTATTTATTTATTATGATGCGTAATACTTTATAATTATAATAATCTATAATGATAATTTTCATTATCAAATATAATTTTCAATTATTTAATAACTAGAGTTATCATTACACTTTATACAAAGGTGAAAATTTACGTTTTCAAATTCAGGGCTTTATCGAGTAATTGGTGCAAATTATTTTATTATATTTTTAAAATATATTTTACATTTGTATATATTTTGACTATTTAATATTTATATTTATTTATTTAAATATTATCGTTTAATTTCGATACTCGTTGTACATCGCACTGGAGAACGTATTAATAACGGTCATTAATATAAGTCTTTTAATATTTTTAAAATCGATCGTTAATTCAGTTGTTAAAAATAACTTTTTTATTTTTATTTTTTGTATATTTTATTCTTATTTTAAAATCGGTAAGAATTTCTTAAATATTTTTTAAAAAATAATTCACGAGTATATTAATATATTTTCATTATTTTAAAATCGATTGTTAATTATGTCGTATCTCTTCCACCAACACCACAAGTCTTAGATATCTTTCTCAACATATTGATGGGAAGTTTAAATGAATTAATATTGTAATACCCCGTATTTCACTAGATAAGTTTAGAATAATTTTTGAACTTAGATTTAAGATGATTCACGCTGGATTAAAGAAAATGATTTATTTTAATTCCAACACAAATAATTTACAAAGCCTTTGTAAATTTGAGTCATTTTAAATTCTTACGCATTGCATACTTATTTAAATTGAGCTTTTGCACGAGCTATTTATTTAGTGAACGTTGAACAAATTTTTACAGATCCGATAATTCAATCATAAGAAAATTTAGTTGTCAAATCCTCACTCACACTCACGTCTCCATCAAAAGCCTTGCCCCTACCCTAAAGCCATGCTTCTACATAGCTTTTAGCCATACTTTGGCAGCCACCAACTCCCCTAATTTCAGCCCTCAAACATCTCTGCATAGTTGAAGGAAACCCATCCCTTGCACTTTCACTAGCAACTCAAATTTATTTGATCTCAAATATCCTTCAAATTACTCTCTCGTTCCAGCCTATCCATGGAGTTTCAAGTATACAACAAGAGACCACCGTTCAAAGAACTCTTCCTCAACACACCATTATCAGAAGGTTTCATTTTCTTCCCTTTAAACTACATGACTTGTTTTTACAATATTGAATGAGACACGTCCATTACTTTCACAAACACAAATCACAGCTAGCCAACAAAGAATCACAGCCATACATACCTTCACTGAAATTCATCTAAAACAACTTTTATACGAAAATACATATTTATTCATAATCTGTGCATATACTTATAAATGAAAGCATGATTCATTGTAAAGAAAAGAAAAGATCTTTATAAACGAAGAGTTTTGAAGCCTGTTGAAAAATGGAGTCTTGATCTTGATTTAGCTTGCCTTCAAGTCTGAGGTGTCGAGTCGGTTGGTAGTCTTGCTAATGAGTCGAGTCAGGGGAGAGTGGATTGACGGCGGCGGCCACGGCTGCCCCCTGGTCGCCGGAATTCGAAAGAGAGAACAGAGGTTAGGGCGGTGGCTGGTCTGGGCTAGGTATTTGTTGAGGGTCAGGACGGCGGCAGCCATGGGTCGCTGTCGCTGGGATTTTTGAGAGGGAAGCGACTGTTGCGGCTTTGCTGAAATCGCCGGAAACCAGGGGGAGGCAATGGAACTCTTCGCCGTTGAAGGAGAGAGGTTCCCGGAGTTTAGTGAGAGAGGAAGAGTTTAGAGGTCGGTGCGTTGTTTGAGTCAGGGAGGCGAGAGGCTTGAGGGGCTCCTCGCCGGAAATTTCAGGTGGCAGCCTTAGGCGGTGGTAGATTTGGGGATCTAGAGGTTTATGGGGAGAGAGAGAGACAGCGCCGCCGCTCACAGGTGGGCGGTGGTGACCGAGGTAAAGGAGAGAGGAAGATGATGTGGTGAGTCGGGCAGGAGATGACGGGCGGCGGCTGGTTCGCTGCTTCGCCGGAGAAGAGAGGGAGCTGGGCGGATCTGTGTGAGCCGAGAGAGAGTTGAGCGGGTTTCATTTTGAGAGTGAAGAGGGAGAGAACGAATTCAGTGAGGAAGAAAAGGGTTAACCTTGAAGTTTAATTTATTTATTTATTTTATTGTATGTCCACAATTTATTTTCGTATTTATACAGTATTGCATATCTTAGACGAACTTCCCACTCGGTCACCCATCTTACTTGTACTCTGAGCCAAGCACGCTTAACCTCATCTTACTTGTACTCTGAGCCAAGCACGCTTAACCTTGAAGTTCTTTTCGAGTGGTCACCAATACAGAACACTCGTATTATTGATATATCTAGTACTTATTAATTTATTTAAAGTCTACTTCAATATACAATATCATATATATTCATAACCTTAGAATATGTCGAGATGATATCCAAAAAATGTTGTTAATTACAGATTTGGCTCGTTTCCGTCCTTATTTTTATGTCGGAAAAATATTTATTTATTATTTTAATTTAATTTATTTTTATTTTTTATATCAATCTAGTAACAATCTTGAATTCTTATTAATAATCTTGAATTCTTAGTAATAATCTTGGATTAGCGATGATTGATGAGTGAATCACTAATCAAATTAACATTCTTAAGTTATAATTATAATATTCTTACTAAGAATCTTGAATTCTTAGTAATAATCTTGGATTAGCGATGATTGATGAGTGAATCCCTAATCAAATTAACATTCTTAAGTTATAATTATAAGATTCTTACTAAGAATCTTGAATTCTTAGTAATAATCTTGGATTAGTGATGATTGATGAGTGAATCACTAATCAAATTAACATTCTTAAGTTAAAATTATAAGATTCTTACTAAGAATCTTGAATTCTTAGTAATAATCTTGGATTAGCGATGATTGATGAGTGAATCACTAATCAAATTAACATTCTTAAGTTATAATTATAAGATTCTTACTAAGAATCTTGAATTCTTTGTAATAATCTTGGATTAGCGATGATTGATGAGTGAATCACTAATATCAAATTAACATTCTTAAGTTATAATTATAAGTTTCTTACTAAGAATCTTGAATTCTTAGTAATAATCTTGGATTAGTGATGATTGATGAGTGAATCACTAATCAAATTAACATTCTTAAGTTATAATTATAAGATTCTTACTAAGAATCTTGAATTCTTAGCAATAATCTTGGATTAGCGATGATTGATGAGTGAATCACTAATCAAATTAACATTCTTAAGTTATAATTATAAGATTCTTACTAAGAATCTTGAATTCTTTGTAATAATCTTGGATTAGCGATGATTGATGAGTGAATCACTAATATCAAATTAACATTCTTAAGTTATAATTATAAGTTTCTTACTAAGAATCTTGAATTCTTAGTAATAATCTTGGATTAGTGATGATTGATGAGTGAATCACTAATCAAATTAACATTCTTAAGTTATAATTATAAGATTCTTACTAAGAATCTTGAATTCTTAGTAATAATCTTGGATTAGCGATGATTGATGAGTGAATCACTAATCAAATTAACATTCTTAAGTTATAATTATAAGATTCTTACTAAGAATCTTGAATTCTTTGTAATAATCTTGGATTAGCGATGATTGATGAGTGAATCACTAATATCAAATTAACATTCTTAAGTTATAATTATAAGTTTCTTACTAAGAATCTTGAATTCTTAGTAATAATCTTGGATTAGTGATGATTGATGAGTGAATCACTAATCAAATTAACATTCTTAAGTTATAATTATAAGATTCTTACTAAGAATCTTGAATTCTTAGCAATAATCTTGGATTAGCGATGATTGATGAGTGAATCACTAATCAAATTAACATTCTTAAGTTATAATTATAAGATTCTTACTAAGAATCTTGAATTCTTTGTAATAATCTTGGATTAGCGATGATTGATGAGTGAATCACTAATATCAAATTAACATTCTTAAGTTATAATTATAAGTTTCTTACTAAGAATCTTGAATTCTTAGTAATAATCTTGGATTAGTGATGATTGATGAGTGAATCACTAATCAAATTAACATTCTTAAGTTATAATTATAAGATTCTTACTAAGAATCTTGAATTCTTAGTAATAATCTTGGATTAGTGATGATTGATGAGTGAATCACTAATCAAATTAACATTCTTAAGTTATAATTATAAGATTCTTACTAAGAATATTGAATTCTTAGTAATAATCTTGGATTAGTGATGATTGATGAGTGAATCACTAATCAAATTAACATTCTTAAGTTATAATTATAAGATTCTTACTAAGAATCTTGAATTCTTAGTAATAATCTTGGATTAGCGATGATTGATGAGTGAATCACTAATCAAATTAACATTCTTAAGTTATAATTATAAGATTCTTACTAAGAATCTTGAATTCTTAGTAATAATCTTGGATTAGCGATGATTGATGAGTGAATCACTAATCAAATTAACATTCTTAAGTTATAATTATAAGATTCTTACTAAGAATCTTGAATTCTTAAATATTGTCAAATAACATTTACGTCCTTAAAATTATATTTATATTTTTATTATTCAATAACAATTAACAATTTATTTTGATATTAGGAAATGCTTAAATTTTATATCGAGATATGATATTTTTATTGACTAAAAAATAACAAAAACAAAATGAACAGAAGGAAAAAAAAAGAAAGAATTTTTTTTAGCAGATTACCGGCGGCAAACACCGCGGGTGATTAGCGGCGGCAGTAACGCTGCCGGTAACTGTGGCCGGACGACGGTGTTTCTATTGCCGGACCTCACCGGCGGCGGCATCCGCCGCCGGTGATTAGCGGTGGCCATACGCCGCCGGTAACCTATTTACGTATATAAATTAATTCATATTATTGTTACCGGCGGCGCCGCCGCCGGTAATCACCGGCGGCAGTGGTGCCGTCGGTAATGCCGCTGCTATTTTGACAAACACGGGTCGTCCGCTCCGCCGTCGGTGAGCCGCCGGTAATCACTGGCGGCGGCGCTGCCGCAGGTAATTTTTGCCGCTAAATCGGCATTTTTTTTGTAGTGATGTAACACGATTTCCTATATATTTCTATTAATTAGTACATTAGGCATATATATACAACAACTTAACATCTTCTTAAATGGGGAGAAAAGTTCTTGTTTCTAGCTTTGTCCATCTAGCGCAACTTGTTAAGCAAAAGTAAGGGCATGTTTTTAACATTTTAACTTCTTTACATGAAGGTGACGCTCCAATCTGAGAAGGATAAAGGTTGTCGGCAAAGTAACCTTTAAGATATTTTTTAAAATAAAAAATCTCAATTAGATTTTTAAATTTGTGAAGGATATTGTAAATCTAAGTCGACCAATTCAAAAAAATAAATTTGAGAATACTTGTTGAGTTTATAATTTTTGTAGGCCACTAACTTAGCGTACGTTGCAAAATTAGGCCATATTTTTTCGGGATTGCAAATTTGGACAATTTATTATTAATTTTGGCTCTGGGCATGATCGGGCTATTTTGCATCTGAGACGTGCATGACTTCACAACTAGAGCCCGAATGCTGATGTGGATTTTTTTATTTGTGTCTTTTAATTGTGTATTATTTTATGATTTATTTTTATATATGCGTATAGATATGTCAAATAAAAAAATGAAATAAAATTCTACATCAGCGTTCAAGCTGCAACTGTGAAGTCACGCACGTTTCACGTGCAAAATAGCCCGATCGGGCCCAAATGTGGCTCATTTACGTCGAAATTAATAATAAATAGTCCAAATTTACAAGCCCAAAAAAATGTGACCTAATTTTGCAAAATGCCCTAACTTAGTGGCCTACAAAAATTTTAAACTCATACTTGTTTGACTTAAATAAATAAGATAGTTAAAAGTACTTTAGATTTGACAATGCCCCTTCGAATGACGAAAAGGCACAAATGTTGTAAGTCAATTCTACGTAAAATCGGATGAGATTTTTTGTCACACAATTTAGTGTGTATCATCGTCCCTCACTCTTAATTTCTCTATTTATAATTATTTATTATAAAAATAAAAATATTATTCTCTCCCACCTTAGTTGACCTAGTTTTTTTTTATACTATTATTAAAAAAAGTAAAATTATATTGTAAGATGTGGACCTCATATCTATATCTATTATAGTGAAAATTTATTACTCAAAAAGAAAATAAGCCAAGTCGGATGGGACGGCCCAAAAAAAAAAGTAGGCCAAAGGAAGTGGGACAGAGAGAATATTAAATAATGAACTCTAATTAATATTTATCACTAAAAATTAAAATTTAAAAAAGTGATATATCCTAACTTGAATTAATTAACCAAAATAATTCATTATTAATTAAAATAAATATAAAAAATAATTATAAATCCTAGTTGGATTAGTGAACCCTTGATAATTATCTTTTTATTATATGAAAACATAATAAATTAACATTGAAGAAAAATTAATTAAAAATTAATGGGCCCACTGATTAAGGCCTAATTGTTCGTATTTTGAGGGTTTGCATGTGCGTATTTTAAGTTAAATATTCTGGAAATTGGTGCGTTTATGAGTTTGTTTTATGCTTTGCAGGAGATTTTGATTTTATAGATGGAAGAGTGCGATGTTGGAGATTTTGGGTCAGAATTGCGTACTTAGGCGCAAAATGGTGTTAAGAGCTAAGTCTGCGCTAGAGCAGAGCAGAGAAGCTGCGCCAGAGCAGAGCTGCGCGGATATGTCTGCATCAGAGCAGAGCAGAGAAGCTGCGCCAGAGCAGAGTTGCGCGGATATGTCTACATCAGAGCAGAGCTGACTTCCATAGTCAGAGCTGACCATCTCCAGAGCTGAACTTCACTATCAGAGCTGAAATCTCCAGAGCAGAACAAACTTGTCAGAGCAGAGCTAAACTCGATAGAGCTGACTTTACGCGTCAGAGTCAAAATTTTGGCGCCATTGCCGGGGAAGGTTTTAGGCTTTTTAGTTGTGTCACTTTTCTTTCCGTTTTATCTTGCTTTATTTTCCTTTTTCTTGTTTTTGGTTACTGACTCCCTCCGGTGCGTTTAATCTGTGTGTTAAGTATTGCATCAAAGAAGTGTTTGCAGAAGGAAATGAGGGTTCCAACTCTGGTTCTGAAGGAAAGGAGCGTGACAGAGTAGACGAGTTCTACTCTGACTCTGGCTCTGGAGCGAGCTCTGACTCTGACTCTGACCGTGCAGAGCAGACCTTAGAACAGGGAGGACTGTTCGAGAGATACATCCCGTGTGGCCATGCCCTAAGCTCAATATAGGAATTCTATGGCAGAATATCTTGATATTTGGGATTACATGAACCTTTTGGTGGAAGCAATTCCCAAGTATGGAGTCACACAGATCCAACGCCATGAAGTCGTACAAACGTTGGCGAAATTGCCCAAACTTTTTAAGGTTGGGCATAACTCCCAAATACATTTGCGTGATTTTGATCCTGAGAGCACCATTCAAGCCTTCATACACGCGATCATGTCAGTCATTCAATCGACACAACATGATGTTGAGTTTGTTGACGCAACAGTGAAATGTTTTGAGACTCACGTCCTTCAAGTTGTTAGTTGGGTAAGCGAAATGATACGCCAGTGCAAGGGAGAAGATCTAGACATGGAGGTATATGGCAACAAGGAGTTCACTGTTGAAGAGCCAATTGCTGAGACCAAGACCGAGGAGGGACTTCTGCAAAGTCCAGCGCTGCCCAGTCCAGCTCTGCCAAGTTCAAAGCTGCTTAGTCCAGCGCTGCCTAGTCCTGCTCTGCCAAGTCCAGCTCTGCCCAGCCCAGCTCTGACGACCCCCTGCCAGGAAGAGAAGGCAGAGCAGTAGATGCAGTAGAAAGAAGGAGAGATGGAGAAAGATGAGGTTCATGTGTCGTTGTCAGATGGCGATGAACTAATCGATTTGTTGGATGAGGATGTGATAGAGTTAAAATGTTTGGCAAATTTAGAAGGAGATTCCACCGAGATGTTGGAAGAGCCTGAATTGGCCTTTGCAAGACACTAAGCGATGCCAAGCAAAACAAAATTTCTACACCCTCTAATTCTAAGGTTGTTCAATTCTATTATATTGTTGCCTCTGACACATTCTTTTCCAATAATTTTACACAGGGATTTAGCTATGATGCAAAAGAGGTAAACTCCACATGTCTAAAAGGGACGAGCATGATTCCATCAATCTTATCTTTTGGAGCAGTAGATGTGGTGGATGATGAAGACGAAATGGTCCAAATAATGGAATGGATCAAGCTTGAGTTTAATTTCGGATAACACTTGCTAAGTCGGGCTGGCGACTTTAAAACTAGTGCTGCATGGAAGGCAACCCATGATGTTTTTCTTTGTTTGCTTTTCGTTTCTCTCCGTTCTGTTTGTTCTTTGCTTTCTGTTTTTGTGTTTCTTGTTTTGATGCCTTTGGTTTGGAGTGTTCTTGTTTTTGTTAGGCAAAAGAGCCCTTTTCCTGCGCTGATTTTACACTCTGGCGCTGATATTCCACTCTGAAATGCCAGCGCTGAAGAGAGCTTCTAGCTCTGACACTTCCGCCAGCTCTGACGCTGCTGCCAGCGCTGACATTTCCACTCTGCAGAAAACCCTACTTTTTGCCGTCTCTCACAAACGCTTCGGTCTTTCATCGCCTATGATCAGGGAAGTTTTTCTAACTCTTTATATCTTTTGCCCTGAGGACATGGCATTCATTAAGTGTGGGGGGTGTCTTATTTTGCTTATGCTTTCGTTTGGGCGATTGGACCCTTTATTCTTAGCTTATTCTTGGATACTTGCGATTTTGTTATGAATTTGTGGAAGAGAAGATAGTTTTCGATGTGATTTTCGGGTTTGTGTTTGAATGGTGGTTATTCTTGTTTTACTTTTGATATATGTTTTTTGTTTGTGCAAAGAATTATGAGTTTTGTTGCAACACGATTGTAAGTAAGTAAAACGTGATTTGTCCGGTAGATGCTAGAAGGAGTGTTGTCATTGTGATTGCCAACGATCGTATCCTTTATCTGTGAAATGTGAAAAATGCTGGACGAATTGCCAGCTCTGAAACATCTGGCCAGCTCTGAAAATGACAGCTCTGAGTCTCTGCTCCTCTGGTTTAACTATGAGCATGGGAAACCACGTGAAAAGACTTTGGATTACATCCAAATGGTTTTTATTTCATGAATTATGGCTCAATTGTCGAAAATCTAAGTGATTAAGCACACAAAGTGTGAAAAATAGAGATATTGATTATAAAGGCAATCACATTAGGGAATTCACTTCTAGCGGAGAATTGAGTCTGATCGGATTACTTGCATTACTGTTTTGTTGCTTCTTAAACTTTAAGTTACTTGCATGATCGAGAGATGTGTGTTGATTGTAAAATTTTGAATTGACTTGTTGAATGTTTGGATGGAAATAAGCATCGTTGAAACGCTCTCTTCCTAAGATTCATACTGATTTTGCTTGAGGACAAGCAAAAGGCTAAGTGTGGGGGGGTTGATTAAGGCCTAATTGTTCGTATTTTGGGGGTTTGTATGTGCGTATTTTAAGTTAAATATTCTAGAAATTGGTGCGTTTATGGGTTTGTTTTATGCTTTGCAGGAGATTTTGATTTTATAGATGGAAGAGTGTGATGTTGGAGATTTTGGGTCAGAATTGCGTACTTAGGCACAAAATGGTGTTCAGAGCTAAGTCCGCGCCAGAACAGAGCAGAGAAGCTGCGCCATAGCAGAGCTGTGCGGATAGGTCTGCATCAGAGCAGAGCTGACTTCCATAGTCAGAGCTGACCATCTCCAGAGCTGAACTTCACTATCAGAGCTGAAATCTCCAGAGCAGAACAAACTTGTCAGAGCAGAGCTAAACTCGACAGAGCTGACTTTACGCGTTAGAGTCACCCACCACCTACTCTTTGTCTCTCTCTATACATACTTTTACAAATTTCAATTTATTTTTCTCTTTCAGTCAACTCACTTTATCTACTAATTAATTACAACTAATTACACATTTTATAATATATATACCCAAAAGTAATTAGACATTTGTAATGGGGCGGAATGAGTAATAAATTAAGAGTGGCTGACCCTTCCATAGGGCCTGGGGACCCTAAATTTAAGGGGGCCCAAAATAAAAATATAAGCTCATTAATATTAACCTTATTAAATGTTTCATATTGCTTCCCTAATGTTTCTATTGCATATAATATATTGTTGACTATATTGGTTACTATAGCAGAAAGAAGTTTTTTAAAGTAAAATTGATAAAATTATATTTACGTATGTCTCAAGAAATGTTAAATGAATTAGCGTTTTATGCATTGAACATGAGGTATTAGAAAAATTTGATCTTGAAGAAGTTATTAATGATTTTGCTTCTCAAAATATATGCTAGAAGATCCATTTTCTAGGAGGACCATTTTTTTTCCTCGCTCAAGGCCCTCAAAATGTCTAGAGTGGGTCACAATGGTACACACTAAATTGCGAGATAGAGGATCCCATATGGCATAAAACATGTTTAAAATGTAAGTGAGACAATTTGCAACTTTTATAGTTTATCAATAACCCACTACAACCTAAATACTTTTTCTTTTCCTATAATTTGTTGTCATATTTTTTAATTATAAAATGCCAAATGGCATTATTGGATTTGATTGAAAAAAGGTGCATAAAGGTTGGTCCGCATACTTCTTCCACAACTGGTTACTAAGTTTCTCATTATTTTATTATTTTTTTGGTTTAACTTTTTTGTCCTCTAGTGATGACTGGTAGTGTTTGGTTATGAATAAATATAGCCTTAGGGCCTGTTTGATATGGGTTTAAAAGCAGGATAAATTAAATTAATATGGATTTATGTAGTGTTTGATATTATGTGTTACTAATATGGTCAACTCCAGGTTTATCCCAAGACCCTAGCTTATTTTGTGGGATTAACCCACACTAATTATCCCACCTCCCCCATGGGATTAACCCACACTAATTATTCCACTCCCTCCATAGGCTACTAATTTAGGTATTTGATATGTTAATCCAACCTATTTCAATGGATACCAAATACTTTTTGGGATTAATTACCAATGATATCAAACACCCATCTGAGATTAGAAATCACGACTAATCCACGATAAATTATCAGGATAATTTATATCCT